>NC_057810.1:66137406-66137901 GCF_018294505.1 Triticum aestivum | reverse complement strand
CTGCATCCGCCTCTGACACCACCGCCGCCCTGCGCTGCCGTGTCCTTCTCTGACGTTGCCGCCGCCCTGTGCCGCCGTGCCTCCTCGCGCGTGCTGCCGCCGCCGTTCCCCACCGCCCCGCACCCCGCCGCCATCGCGTCCTCCTCTAATGTCGCCGTCGCCCCATGCCACCGCGCCACTTCCGCTCCCACCCGTTGTGCTGACCTGCCGCCGCCGCGCGCCTCCTGCCGCGCTTTTGCCGCCCCATCGCACCGACACACTAACCCAACGCGCCGCCGACGCATGCTCCCGCATGCCGCCGACGCCGCTTTCCTCTTCCTGCTGCCACTAACGCCTTTCCATGGATATTCTAGGCTAATTCACCATTTGCGGTGGCCCCGCTCCACCGGCCACGCCGATCCAATCGCGTCCTCTCGCACTCGCCAGGTGTTACACGTTGCCGCCACCAGCAGTAGCCGCAAGGAGGAGGTGGCCGACACAACCGGCATGGCGGCG
>NC_057810.1:66074318-66137201 GCF_018294505.1 Triticum aestivum | reverse complement strand
GTTCATCGGCGCGCCTTAACAGCCGACTGGCGCCGGCTACAATGCCCTCCTTACGCCGCCGCCCCTCGGTGGTTATGGTCCACCCATCCCGGCGCTGCCCTACGTGGGCCTCCCGCCGCCGCCGGTACATGTGCCATGGGACCCCACCCTCCTTGCCGCCCAACACTCTGTGCCGTCGCCGAGTAGCTATGTCAGTGGAGGCGACTGGTAAATGGACTCAGGTGCTACTGCGCACATGACAACTCATCCCGGTAACCTAACCTCCTTCACTCCTGTTCGCACACCCACTTGTATCACCGTCGTCAACGGCTCCTCCTTACCTATTACTCATATCGGTAGCACTAGTTTTCCCTCCACTTCCACACCCATTACTATGTCTAATGTTCTTGTTTCACCTGAATTAGTCACAAACCTAGTTTCCGTTCGCCGTCTTACTCGTGAGAACCCACTTACTGTTGAATTTGACGATGTTGGCTTTTTTGTGAAAGACGCCCGTACCCGGATGATCCTACATCGATCTGACGGTCCCGATGAGCTCTACCCCGTGCACGCCGGCTGTCGGTGTCAAAACCGGCGGATCTCGGGTAGGGGGTCCCGAACTGTGTGTCTAAGGCTAATGGTAACAGGAGGCTGGGGACACGATGTTTTATCCAGGTTCGGGCCCTCTCGATGGAGGTAATACCCTACTTCCTGCTTGATTGATCTTGATGATATGAGTATTACAAGAGTTGATCTACCACGAGATCGGAGAGGCTAAACCCTAGAAGCTAGCCTATGGTATGATTGGTTATGATAATGATGATGAGTCCTACGGACTAAACCCTCCGGTTTATATAGACGCCGGAAGGGGCTAGGGTTACACATAGTCGGTTTTACAGAGAAGGAGATCTACATCCGAATCGCCAAGCTTGCCTTCCATGCCAAGGAGAGTCCCATCCGGACATGGGACGAAGTCTTCAATCTTGTATCTTCATAGTCCAACAGTCCGGCCAAAGTATATAGCCCGGCTGTCCGGATACCCCCTTATCCAGGACTCCCTCAGTAGCCCCTGAACCAGGCTTCAATGACGATGAGTCCAGTGCGTAGATTGTCTTCGGCACTGCGAGGCGAGTTCCATCTCCGAATACTCCAAGATAAATTCCGAACACAAGGACCATGTCTGGCTCTGCAAGATAACATTCCATATACCAACGTAGAGAGAATAATAACAATCCCCGAATCTAATCTGCTGACCATTCTTCGAAAAGTGGCATCATGCCACGGTCCGGTTTTTATTCGAACCATTTTCCACAACCTGCTTCCGCACTTTTGCCCTTGTCACGTCTTGTCAAGATCGTGTTCCCTTATCGCGGGATCCTCTTCAATACGGGCATGGGTAACTGATACGTCTCCAACGTATCTACTTTTCCAAACACTTTTGCCCTTGTTTTGGACTCTAACTTGCATGATTTGAATGAAACTAACCCGGACTGACGCTGTTTTAAGAAGAACTACCATGATGTTGTTTTATGTGTAGAAAAGAAAAGTTCTCGGAATGACCTGCAAATCCACGGAGGGACTTTTCAGAATTAATAAGAATTTTTGGCGAAAGAATCAGGGCCAGGGGGCCCAAGGCCTGTCCACGAGACAGGGGGCGCGCCCCCTAGGGCGCCCCCCCTATCTGGTGGGCCCCCGGACCTCCTCTGACCTGAACTCCAACTCCATATATACCGTCTCGCAGAAAAAAATCAGAGAGAAAGTTTCATCGCGTTTTACGATACGGAGCCGCCGCCAAGCCCTAATCTCTCTCGGGAGGGCTGATCTGGAGTCCGTTTGGGGCTCCAGAGAGGGGGATTCGTCGCCGTCATCATCATCAACCATGCTCCATCACCGATTTCATGAGGCTCACCGCCGTGCATGAGTAATTCCATCGTAGGCTTGCTGGACGGTGATGGGTTGGATGAGATTTACCATGTAATCAAGTTAGTTTTGTTAGGGTTTGATCCCTAGCATCCACTATGTTCTGAGATTGATGTTGCTATGTGTCGGTGTCAAAATCGATGGATCTCGGGTAGGGGGTCCCAAATTGTGCGTCTAGGCAGATGGTAACAGAAGACAAGGGACACGATGTTTTTACCCAGGTTCGGGCCCTCTCGATGGAGGTAAAACCCTACTCCTGCTTGATTAATATTGATGATATGGATAGTACCAGAGTAGATCTACCACGAGATCAGAGAGGATAAACCCTAGAAGCTAGCCTATGGTATGATTGTTGTTCGTCCTATGGACTAAAACCCTCCGGTTTATATAGACACCGGAGAGGGCTAGGGTTACAAAGAGTCGGTTACAATGGGAGGAGATGTACATATCCGCATCACCAAGCTTGCCTTCCACGCCAAGGAAAGTCCCATTCAGACACGGGACGAAGTCTTCAATCTTGTATCTTCATAGTCCAGGAGTCCGGCTAAAGGCTATAGTCCGGTCATCCAGACACCCCCTAATCCGGGACTCCCTTAGTAGCCCCTGAACCAGGCTTCAATGACGACGAGTCCGGCGAGCAGATTGTCTTCGGAATTGCAAGGAGAGTTCCTCCTCTGAATACTTCATAAAAGATTTTGAACACAAGGATAGTGTCCGGCTCTGCAAAACAAGTTCCACATACCACCGTAGAGAGAATAATATTCGCACAAATCTAATCTGCTGACGTATTCCGCAGCGTGACATCACGCCACGGCCAAGCCTTTATTCATTTTACTGTCCCACCTCAGCACGTTTAGTGAGGCGGTTTCCTTGGCACGTCTTGTCAAAGCAGAGATCGTGTCCCCTTATTCTGGGATCCTCACCAATACGGGCGTGGGTAACCCAATCATGCCTGTTGGTATGTCTCCCCAATCGAGGGCGAGCCCCAAACGGTCACGGGGAGGGCTCTTGGTATTCAACCTCTTTATAAAGAGACCAAGGCTCGACTCCTTTCTTTCAATTTCAATCAAATCCGCCCCTCACCTTGAGTTCCAACACCCAAAGCTCCAGACTCAGGCGCTTCGGACCTCAGACGATGTCCGGCTCCGCCCTTCAAGGCCGGTGGATGCCTTCCTCTGTTACGGAAGAAGACGTGCGAAAGCTAAGAGATGCCAGGTATCTAACCGGCCAAATCTCGCATAGGCTTCCTGCTCAAGGGAAAGTTATTCCAACTCCCAAGCTTGGTGAGAGCATGGTGTTCGCGTCTCACTTCCTTCGGGGGCTAGGCTTCGCGACGGACCCCTTCGTGAGGGGGCTCATGTTTTATTACGGGCTGGAATTTCACGACTTAGCTCCGGAGTCCATCCTCCATATCTCATCGTTCATTGTCGTGTGCGAGGCCTTCCTCCGTATTACTCCTCACTTCGGATTGTGGCTTAAGACCTTCAAAGTAGAGTCGAAGATGATCGAGAGGCAGCACGCAGAGTGCGGAGGTGCTGTTATAAGCAAGAATGCCAACGCTCCATGGCCCGAGGGCCTTTTTCAAGAGGAGTTCAGCTTATGGCAACGAGAGTGGTTTTATATCACAGCTCCCAGGGGCACCAAATGGGTGGCGCCACCTGCCTTTCGCTCGGGTCCCCCACCACAGCTAGCGTCATGGCTCAATAAAGGGATTAACTGGGGGCCATCGAAGGACGTGCCCTTGTTGCAGGGCCACGTTCGAGATCTCATAGAAAGAGATATCAATCTGGCCGTAGTGACGCAGGTTATGTTGATTCGCCGCATCCTGCCCTGCAAACGTCGCCCCCTCCGCCTGTGGGAGTTTAATCCGGAAGGACCGTGAGCCCTCCAACATTTTATGGGCGCGACGTCCATGGAGATGTACAAATTGTTCTTCGGATCACAAGCAATGTGTCTGGACTCGTCCGAGGACACAGGTCTGAGCTGCAATCGCCCGGATACTCAAGTAAGTAGCCCTGTACCCGGACACGCTATCCGTATATTTATCATAAAATTGCCCTTTAAAAGAGCTGTCCCTTAAACAAGAGTGGATAGCGAAAGCAAAGCTAATCAGGTGTCTGGCCCCCCTCCCTGAGACTACACCGGATCCCGTGTTAACCAGGATGCTGGAGGTTGCGCCTTTGGAAGAAGGCGAAGAGGGGAACAAGGAAGCTACCGCCTCCCCGAAGGAGGCCGTCGGGAAAGGAGGAATCTAGAATTCCTCTAACGAGGGGAAGAAGAGGACCACCTCTGAAGACCCGGAGGCCATGGCCTCAAAGCGGGGGAAGAAATCTTTGTCAGAGGGTCCGGCGTGTTGGGGAACATAGTAATTTCAAAAAATTTCCTACGCACACGCAAGATAATGGTGATGGCATAGCAACGAGAGGGGAGAGTGTAGTCCACGTACCCTCGTAGACCGTAAGCAGAAGCGTTATGACAACGCGGTTGATGTAGTCGTACGTCTTCACGATTCGACCGATCCAAGTACCGAACGTACGGCACCTCCGAGTTCAGCACACGTTCAGCTCGATGACGATCCCCGGACTCCGATCCAGCAAAGTGTCGGGGATGAGTCCTGTCAGCACGACGGCGTGGTGACGATGATGATGCTCTACCGGCGTAGGGCTTCGCCTAAACTTCGCGACGATATGACCGAGGTGGAATATGGTGGAGGGGGCACCGCACACGGCTAAGGAACGATCCGTAGATCAACTTGTGTTGTCATGGGGTGCCCCCCTGCCCCCGTATATAAAGGAGCAAGGGGAGAGCCGGCCAAGGAGGAGGAGGCGCGCCCAAGGGGGGAGTCCTACTCCCACCGGGAGTAGGACTCCTCCTTTCCTAGTAGGAGTAGGAGAGAAGGAAGGGGAAGAGAGAAGGGAAGGAAGGAGGGGGTGCGGCCCCTCCCTCTAGTCCAATTCGGACTAGGCCTTGGGGGGGCGCGCGGCCTGCCCTAGGCAGCCCCTCTCTCTTTCCCGTATGGCCCAATAAGGCCCAATACTTCTCCCCGGCGAATTCCCGTAACTCTCCGGTACTCCGATAAATACCCGAATCACTCGGAACCTTTCCGAACTCCGAATATAGTCATCCAATATATCGATCTTTACGTCTTGACCATTTCGAGACTCCTCGTCATGTCCCCAATCTCATACGGGACTCCGAACTCCTTCGGTACATCAAAACTCATAAACTCATAATATAACTGTCATCGAAACCTTAAGCGTGCGGACCCTACGGGTTCGAGAACTATGTAGACATGACCTAGAACTATTCTTGGTCAATAACCAACAGCGGAACCTGGATGCCCATATTGGTTCCTACATATTCTACGAAGATCTTTATCGGTCAAACCGCATAACAACATACGTTGTTCCCTTTGTCATCGGTATGTTACTTGCCCGAGATTCGATCGTCGGTATCCAATACCTAGTTCAATCTCATTACCGGCAAGTCTCTTTACTCGTTACGTAATACATCATCTCACAACTAACTCATTAGTTGCAATGCTTGCAAGGCTTATAGTGATGTGTATAACCGAGAGGGCCCAGAGATACCTCTCCGACAATCGGAGTGACAAAACCTAATCTCGAAATACGCCAACCCAACATGTACCTTTGGAGACACCTGTAGTACTCCTTTATAATCACCCAGTTACGTTGTGACGCTTGGTAGTACCCAAAGTGTTCCTCCGGTAAACGAGAGTTGCATAATCTCATAGTTACGGGAACATGTATAAGTCATGAAGAAAGCAATAGCAACATACTTAACGATCAAGTGCTAAGCTAACGGAATGGGTCAAGTCAATCACATCATTCTCCTAATGATGTGATCCCATTAATCAAATGACAACACATGTCTATGGTTAGGAAACATAACCATCTTTGATTAATGAGCTAGTCAAGTAGAGGCATACTAGTGACTATATGTTTGTCTATGTATTCACACATGTATCATGTTTCCGGTTAATACAATTCTAGCATGAATAATAAACATTTATCATGAAATAAGGAAATAAATAATAACTTTATTATTGCCTCTAGGGCATATTTCCTTCAGTCTCCCACTTGCACTAGAGTCAATAATCTAGTTCACATCGCTATGTGATTTAACACCAATATTCACATCTGCATGTGATTAATACCCATAGTTCACATCATCATGTGATCAACACCCAAAGGGTTTACTAGATTCAATAATCTAGTTCACATCGCTATGTGATTAACACCCAAAAGAGTACTAAGGTATGATCATGTTTTGCTCGTGAGAGAAGCTTAGTCAACGGGTCTGTCATATTCAGAGCCGTATGTATTTCGCAAATATTCTATGTCCACAATGCTCTGCACGGAGCTACTCTAGCTAATTGCTCCCACTTTCAATATGTATCCAGATTGAGACTTAGAGTCATCTGGATTGGTGTAAAAGTTTGCACCGATGTAACTTTTACAACAAACTCTTTTATCACCTCCATAATCGAGAAACATCTCCTTAGTCCTCACTAAGGATATTCTTGACCGCTGTCCAGTGATCTACTATTAGATCAAAATTGTATTCCTTTGTCAAACTCAGAGCAAGGTATACAATAGGTCTGGTTCACAGCATAGCATACTTTATAGAACCTATGACTGAGGCATAGGGAATGACTTTTCATTCTCTTTCTATCTTCTGCCGTGGTCGGGCTTTGAGTCTTACTCAATTTCACACCTTGCAGCATAGGCAAGAACTCTTTCTTTGACTGTTCCATTTTGAACTATTTCAAAATCTTGTCAAGGTATGTACTTATTGAAAATCTTATCAAGCGTCTTGATCTATCTCAATAGATCTTGATGCTTAATATGTAAGCAGCTTCACCGAGGTCTTTCTTTGAAAAACTCCTTTCAAACACTCCTTTATGCTTTCCAGAAAATTCTACATCATTTCCAATTAACAATATGTCATTCACATATACTTATCAGAAATGCTGTAGTGCTCCCACTCACTTTCTTGTAAATACAATTCTTTCCAAAAGTCTGTATAAAACCATATGCTTTGATCAACTCATCAAAGCGTATATTCCAACTCCGAGATGCTTGCACCAGTCCATTGATGGATTGCTGGAGCTTGCACACTTTGTCAGCATCTTTAGGATTGACGAAAACTTTCTGGTTGCATCATATACAACTCTTCTTTAATAAATCCATTAAGGAATGCAGTTTTGACATCCATTCGCCAGATTTCATAAAATGTGGCAATTGCTAACATGATTCAGACAGACTTAAGCTTCGATACGAGTGAGAAAATCTCATCGTATTCAATACCTTGAACTTGTTAAAAACCTTTCACAACAAGTCGAGCTTAGTAGATAGTAACACTACTATCAGTGTCCGTCTTCCTCTTGAAGATCCATTTATTTAACATGGCTTGCTGATCATCGAGCAGGTAAATCAAAGTCCATACTTTGTTCTCATACATGGATCATATCACAGATTTTATGGCCTCAAGCCATTTCGTGGAATCTGGGCTCATCATTGCTTCCTCATAGTTCGTAGGTTCATCATGGTCTAGTAACATGACTTCCAGAACATGATTACCGTACCACTCCGGTGTGGATCTTACTATGTAAAACCTACGAGGTTCTGTAGTAACTTAATCTGAAGTTTCATGATCATCATCATTAACTTCCTCACTAATTGGTGTAGTAGTCATAAGAACAGATTTCTGTGATGAACTAATTTCCAATAAGGGAGCAGGTACAGTTACCCCATCAAGTTCTACTTTCCTCCCACTCACTTCTTTCGAGAGAAACTCCTTCTCTAGAAAGGATCCATCTTAGCAACGAATGTTTTGCCTTTGGATTTGTGATAGAAGGAGTACCCAACAGTTTCCTTTGGGTATTCTATGAAGACGCACTTCTCCGATTTGGGTTCGAGCTTATCAGGTTGAAAACCTTTTTCATATAAGCATCGCATCTCCAAACTTTAAGAAACGACAGGTTAGGTTTACTTCTAAACCACAGTTCATACGATGTCGTCTCAACAGATTTAGATGGTGCCCTATTAAACGTGAATGCAGCTGTCTCTAATGCATAACCCCAAAACGATAGTGGTAAACCAATAAGAGACATCATAGATCGCACCATATCTAGTAAAGTACGATTACGACGTTCGGACACACCGTTACATTGTGGTGTTCCAGATGGCGTGAGTTGCGAAACTATTTCACATTGTTTCAAATGAAGGCCAAACTCATAACTCAAATATTCGTCTCCACGATCAGATCGTAGAAACTTTATTTTTCTTGTTATGATGATTTTTCCACTTCACTCTGAAATTCTTTGAACTTTTCAACTATTTCAGACTTGTGTTTCATTAAGTAGATATACCCATATCTGCTCAAATCATCTGTGAAGGTCAGAAAATAATGATACTTGCCACGAGCCTCAACACTCATCGGATCACATACATCGGTATGTATTATTTGCAATAAGTCACTAGCTCGTTCCATTGTTCCGGAGAACGGAGTTTTAGTCATCTTGCCCAAAAGGCATGGTTCACAAGCATCAAATGATTCATAACCAAGTGATTCCAAAAATCCATCTTTATGGAGTTTCTTCATGCGCTTTACACCGATATGACCCAAATGGCAGTGCCACAAATAAGTTGCACTATCATTATTAACTTTGCATCTTTTGGCATCAATATTATGAATATGTGTATCACTACGATCGAGATCCAATAAACTATTTTCATTGGGTGTATGACCATTGAAGGTTTTATTCGTGTAAACAGAACAACAATTATTCTCTGACTTTAAATGAATAACTGTATCGCAATAAACATGATCAAATCATATTCATGCTCAACGCAAACACCAAATAACATTTATTTAGGTTCAACACTAATCCCGAAAGTATAGGGAGTGTGCGATGATGATCATATCAATCTTGGAACCACTTCCAACACACATCGTCACTTCACCCTCAACTAGTTTCTGTTTATTCTGTAACTCCTGTTTCGAGTTACTAATCTTAGAAACCGAACAAGTATCAAATACTCAGGGGTTACTATAAACACTAGTAAGGTACACATCAATAACATGTATATCAAATATACCCTTGTTCACTTTGCCACCCTTCTTATCCACCAAATATTCAAGGCATTTCCGCTTCTAGTGACCATTTCCTTTGCAGTATAATCACTCAGTTTCAGGCTTTGGTCCAGCTTTGGGCTTCTTCGCGGGAGTGGCAACTTGCTTGCCATTCTGCTTGAAGTTCCCTTTCTTTCCCTTTGCCCTTTTTCTTGAAACTAGTGGTCTTGTCAATCATCAACACTTGATGCTCTTTCTTGATTTCTACCTTCGTCGATTTCAGCATCACGAAGAGCTTGGGAATCGTTTTCATCATCCCTTGCATTATAGTTCATCACGAAGTTCTACTAACTTGGTGGTGGTGACTAGAGAATTCTGTCAATCACTTTCTTATCTGGAAGATTAACTCCCACTTGATTCAAGCGATTGTAGTACCCAGACAATCTGAGCACATGCTCACTAGTTGAGCGATTCTCCTCCATCTTTTAGCTATAGAACTTGTTGGAGACTTCATATCTCTCAACTCGGGTATTTGCTTGAAATATTAACTTCAACTCCTGGAACATCTCATATGGTCCATGACGTTTAAAACGTCTTTGAAGTCCCGATTCTAAGCCATAAAGCATGGTGCACAAAACTATCAAGTAGTCATCATATTGAGCTAGCCAAACGTTCATAACGTTTGCATCTGCTCCTGCAATAGGTCTGTCACCTAGCGGTGCATTAAGGACATAATTCTTCTATGCAGCAATGAGGATAAACCTCAGATCACGGATCCAATCCGCATCATTGCTACTAACATCTTTCAACATAATTTTCTCTAGGAACATATCAAAATAAACATATGAAAGCAACAACGCAAGCTATTGATCTACAACATAATTTGCAAAATACTACCAGGACTAAGTTCATGATAAATTTAAGTTCAATTAATCATATTACTTAAGAACTCCCACTTAGACAGACATCTCTCTAGTCATCTAAGTGATCACGTGATCCAAATCAACTAAACCATGTCCGATCATCACGTGAGATGGAGTAGTTTTCAATGGTGAACATCACTATGTCGATCATATCTACTATATGATTCACGCTCGACCTTTCGGCCTCCGTGTTCCGAGGCCATATCTTTATATGCTAGGCTCGTCAAGTATAACCTGAGTATTCCGCGTGTGCAACTGTTTTGCACCCGTTGTATTTGAACGTAGAGCCTATCACACCCGATCATCACGTGGTGTCTCAGCACGAAGAACTTTCGCAACGGTGCATACTCAGGGAGAACACTTCTTGATAATTAGTGAGAGATCATCTTATAATGCTACCATCAAACAAAACAGAATAAGATGTATAACAGATAAACATCATATGCAATCAAAATATGTGACATGATATGGCCATGATCATCTTGCGCCTTTGATCTCCATCTCCAAAGTATTGTCATGATCTCTATCCTTACCGGCATGACACCATGATCTTCATCATCTTGATCTATATCAATGTGTCGTCACATGGTCGTCTCGCCAACTATTGCTCTTGCAACTATTGCTATCGCATAGCGATAAAGTAAAGCAATTATTTGGCACTTGCATCTTATGCAACAAAGAGACAACCATAGGGCTTCTGCCAGTTGCCGACAAAACATGATTATCTCATACAACAACTTTTATCTCATCACGTCTTGACCATATCACATCACAACATGCCTTGCAAAAACAAGTTAGACGTCCTCTACTTTGTTGTTGCAAGTTTTACGTGGCTGCTACGGGCTTAGCAAGAACCGTTCTTACCTACGCATCAAAAACCACAATGATAGTTTGTCAAGTTGGTGCTGTTTTAACCTTCGCAAGGACCGGGCGTAGCCACACTCGGTTCAACTAAAGTGAGAGAGACAGACACCCGCCAGTCACCTTTAAGCACGAGTGCTCGTAACGGTGAAACCAGTCTCGCGTAAGCGTACGCGTAATGTCGGTCCGGGCCGCTTCATCTCACAATACCGCCGAACCGAAGTATGACATGCTGGTAAGCAGTATGACTTGTATCGCCCACAACTCACTTGTGTTCTACTCGTGCATATGACATCTACGCATAAAACCTGGCTCGGATGCCACTGTTGGGGAACGTAGTAATTTCAAAAAATTTCCTACGCACACGCAAGATCATGGTGATGGCATAGCAACGAGATGGGAGAGTGTAGTCCACGTACCCTCGTAGACCGTAAGCGGAAGCGTTATGACAACGCGGTTGATGTAGTTGTACGTCTTCACGATCCGACCGATCCAAGTACCGAACATACTACACCTCCGAGTTCAGCACATGTTCAGCTCGATGACGATCCCCGGACTCCGATCCAGCAAAGTGTCGGGGATGAGTCCTGTCAGCACGACGGCGTGGTGACGATGATGATGTTCTATCGACGCAGGGCTTCGCCTAAACTTCCCGACGATATGACTGAGGTGGAATATGGTGGAGGGGGGCACCGCACACGGCTAAGGAACGATCCGTAGATCAACTTGTGTTGTCATGGGGTGCCCCCCTGCCCCCGTATATACAGGAGCAAGGGGAGGGCCGGCCAAGGAGGAGGAGGCGCGCCCAAGGGGGGAGTCCTACTCCCACCGGGAGTAGGACTCCTCCTTTCCTAGTAGGAGTAGGAGAGAAGGAAGGGGAAGAGAGAAGGGAAGGAAGGAGGGGGTGCGGCCCCTCCCCCTAGTCCAATTCGGACTAGCCCTTGGGGGGGGGGCGCGCGGCCTGCCCTAGGCAGCCCCTCTCTCTTTCCCGTATGGCCCAATAAGGCCCAATACTTCTCCCCGGCGAATTCCCATAACTCTCCGGTACTCCGATAAATACCTGATTCACTCGGAACCTTTCCGAACTCCGAATATAGTCATCCAATATATCGATCTTTACGTCTCGACCATTTCGAGACTCCTCGTCATGTCCCCGATCTCATCCGGGACTCCGAACTCCTTCGGTACATCAAAACTCATAAACTCATAATATAATTGTCATCGAAACCTTAAGCGTGCGGACCCTACAGGTTCGAGAACTATGTAGACATGACCTAGAACTATTCTTGGTCAATAACCAACATCGGAACCTGGATGCCCATATTGGTTCCTACATATTCTACGAAGATCTTTATCAGTCAAACCGCATAATAACATACGTTGTTCCCTTTGTCATCGGTATGTTACTTGCCCGAGATTCGATCATCGGTATCCAATACCTAGTTCAGTCTCGTTACCGGCAAGTCTCTTTACTCGTTACGTAATACATCATCTCACAACTAACTCATTAGTTGCAATGCTTGCAAGGCTTATAGTGATGTGTATTACCGAGAGGGCCCAGAGATACCTCTCCGACAATCGGAGTGACAAAACCTAATCTCGAAATACGCCAACCCAACATGTACCTTTGGAGACACCTGTAGTAATCCTTTATAATCACCCAGTTACGTTGTGACGTTTGGTAGTACCCAAAGTGTTCCTCCGGTAAACGGGAGTTGCATAATCTCATAGTTACAGGAACATGTATAAGTCATGAAGAAAGCAATAGCAACATACTTAACGATCAAGTGCTAAGCTAACGGAATGGGTCAAGTCAATCACATCATTCTCCTAATGATGTGATCCCATTAATCAAATGACAACACATGTCTATGGTTAGGAAACATAACCATCTTTGATTAATGAGCTAGTCAAGTAGAGGCATACTAGTGACTATATGTTTGTCTATGTATTCACACATGTATCATGTTTCCGGTTAATACAATTCTAGCATGAATAATAAACATTTATCATGAAATAAGGAAATAAATAGTAACTTTATTATTGCCTCTAGGGCATATTTCCTTCACGGCGCCGGGGGGTGCCTCGGTCGCATTGCGCCCCTGAGGGGATCAGCTCTCCACCGAGCTGTAAGTAAAGAGGGGGGTTTCAAAATGAGATACATCCCTGTTCTATTTCTGAGGAAGATAACCGAAATTTTACCTTGTAGTTCGGTTCTCAGCCCTTCTCAGCAGAGCTCATCTTCAGGGGATCTTCGTCCGGAGATGATGGAGAGTGGAACGCCTCCCCCTGTCGTACCGCCTCGCGAGGCGGGTGACCCTGAGGTGTCGTCACGGAGGGTTTCTCCGAATCCGGCAGGGCTGGAAGGCAGTCGTATGGCCCCCCATGGCCCTCCGTGTCCGGCCTTCGAAAAAGGCCATCGGACGAGTCCAACACCGTCCGGTGCATGGTCGGAGGGGCTGAAGGATCTGCTCGGGCGAGCGTCTATCTCAGAAGAACACCGTGCGTTGATGGATACGATGATTGGAAGGATTTCATCCGCGGAGAGCGGGTTGTACGAGGCCGTCAGGAGTTTACTGACAAGTTTTGAGGTACGCAAAATGATGTACCGTTTGACAGATCCGCATATATAAGATGCGCCCTGTATAGATAGTAGCCCCTGAGACTCTGTGCGTTGTCAAAAATGATGGCGCGCCGAGGATCATAATCCCAGGTATAATATGTCGCCTTTCCTATGTAGGTGGCAAAGTGTCCGGTGGCTAGCCGGACTGATGAATTTGCCGAGCTAAAGCGTCAACTTGACGTGGCAGATGCCGACATCGCGCTTGTCAACAAGCGGCTGGACGAGACACAAGGTATGTAATTTCTCCGAAAACACCTGGTAAGAAGAGCTTGATGCCCGTACCTTACAACATGTGTGCTTGATGTAGATGGTGCCGCTGTTGGAGAACGTAGCAGAAATTCAAAATTTTCCTACGTGTCACCAAGATCTATCTATCGAGAGACTAGCAACGAGGGGAAGGAGAGTGCATCTACATACCCTTGTAGATCGCTAAGCGGAAGCGATCAAGTGAATGGGGTTGAAGGAGTCGTACTCGTCGTGATCCAAATCACCGGAGATCCTAGTGCCGAACGAACGGCACCTCCGCGTTCAACACACGTACAGCCCGGTGACGTCTCCCATGCCTTGATCCAGCAAGTAGAGAGGGAGAGGTTGAGGAAGACTCCATCCAGCAGCAGCACAACGGCGTGGTTTTGGTGGAGGAGCGTGGCAATCCTGCAGGGCTTCGCCAAGCACCACAGGAGAGGAGGAGTAAGAGAGGTAGGGCTGCGCCAATAGGGAGAGGTTCTCGTGTGTTGGGCAGCCCCCAGATCTCAAGTATTTATAGGGGGAGGGGAGGGGGCTGCACCCCCTCTAGGGTTCCCTCCCCAGGGGTGGCGGCAGCCCCCAGATGCCATCTGGTGGCGGCCAGAAGGGGGAGAGGGGGGAGGCGCACCTAGGGTGGGCCTTAGGGCCCATCTGCCCTAGGGTTTGCCCCTTTCCCCACTTCCCTGCGCCTTGGGCCCCTTGTGGGGGGCGCACCAGCCCACCTGGGGCTGGTCCCCTCCCACACTTGTCCCATGCAGCCCTCCGGGGTTGGTGGCCCCACTTGGTGGACCCCCGGGACCCTCCCGGTGGTCCCAGTACTTTACCGATAAAACCCGAAACTTTTCCGGTGACCAAAACAGGACTTCCCATATATAAATCTTTACCTCCGGACCATTCCGGAACTCCTCGTGATGTCTGGGATCTCATCCGGGACTCTGAACAACATTCGTTAACCACATACAAACTTCCTTTATAACCCTAGCGTCATCGAACCTGAAGTGTGTAGACCCTACGGGTTCGGGAGACATGTAGACATGACCGAGACGTTCTCCGGTCAATGACCAACAGCGGGATCTAGATACCCATGTTGGCTCCCATATGTTCCACGATGATCTCATCGGATGAACCACGATGTCAAGGACTCAATCAATCCCGTATACAATTCCCTTTGTCTAGCGGTATTGTACTTGCCCGAGATTCGATCGTCGGTATGCCGATACCTTGTTCAATCTCGTTACCGGCAAGTATCTTTACTCGTTCCCGCAACACATCATCCCGTGATCAACTCCTTGCTCACATTGTGCACATTATGATGATGTCCTACCGAGTGGGCCCAGAGATACCTCTCCGTCAACCGGAGTGACAAATCCCAGTCTCGATTCGTGCCAACCCAACAGACACTTTCGGAGATACCTGTAGTGCACCTTTATAGCCACCCAGTTACGTTGTGACGTTTGGTACACCCAAAGCATTCCTACGGTATCCGGGAGTTGCACAATCTCATGGTCTAAGGAAATGATACTTGACATTAGAAAAGCTTTAGCATACGAACTACGATCTTTTGCTAGGCTTAGGATTGGGTCTTGTCCATCACATCATTCTCCTAATGATGTGATCCCGTTATCAACGACATCCAATGTCCATGGTCAGGAAACCGTAACCATCTATTGGTCAACGAGCTAGTCAACTAGAGGCTTACTAGGGACATGGTGTTTTCTATGTATCCACACATGTATCTGAGTTTCCTATCAATACAATTATAGCATGGATAATAAACGATTATCATGAACAAGGAAATATAATAATAACTAATTTATTATTGCCTCTAGGGCATATTTCCAACAGTCTCCCACTTGCACTAGAGTCAATAATCTAGTTCACATCGCCATGTGATTAAAACAGACAGGTCACATCACCGTGTGACCAACATCCAAAGAGTTTACTAGTGTCTAAACTAGTTCACATCACCATGTGATTAAGTCTCAATATGTTCTGGGGTTTGATCATGTTTTGCTTGTGAGAGAGGTTTTAGTCAAGGATTCTGCAACATTCAGATCCGTATGTACTTCACAATTCTCTATGTCATATTGTAAATGCTGCTTCCACGCTCCACTTGAAGCTATTCCAAATGGTTGCTTCACTATACGTATCCGGTTTGCTACTCAGAGTCATTCGGATAGGTGTCATAGCTTGCATCGACGTAACCCTTTACGCCGAACTCTTTATCACCTCCATAATCGAGAAACATTTCCTTATTTCTCTAAGGATAATTTTGACCGCTGTCCAATGATCCGTTCCTGGATCATTCTTGCACCCCTTGACTGACTCATGGCAAGGCACACTTCCGGTGCGGTACACAGCATAGCATACTATAGAGCCTACATCTGAAGCGTAGGGGACGACCTTCATCCTTTGTCTCTCTTCTGCCGTGGTCGAGCTTTAACTCTTAACTTCATACCTCACATCTCAAGCAAGAACTCCTTCTTTGACTGATCCATCTTGAACACCTTCAAGATCACGTCAAGGTATGTGCTCATTTGAAAGTACCATTTAGCAATTTTTGATCTATCCTCATAGATCTTGATGCTCAATGTTCAAGTAGCTTAATCCAGGTTTTCTATTGAAAAACACCTTTCAAATAACCCCATATGCTTTCCAGAAATTCTACATCATTTTTGATCAACAATACGTCAACAACATATACTCATCAGAAATTCTATAGTGCTCCCACTCACTTCTTTGGAAATACAAGTTTCTCATGAACTTTGTATAAACCCAAAATCTTTGATCATCTCATCAAAGCGCACATTCCAACTCCGAGATGCTTACTCCAGTCCTTAGAAAGATCGCTGGAGCCAGCATACCTTTTTAGCATCCTTAGGATCAACAGAACTTTTCTGATTGTATCACATACAACCTTTCCTTAAATGCTGGCATCCATTAAAAACTGGTAAGGAAACTCGTCTTGACATCCATTTGCCAGATTTCATAAATGCAGCTAATGCTAACATGATTCCGACGGACTTAAGCATCGCTACGGATGAGAAAATCTCATCGTAGTCAACTCCTTGAACTTGTGAAAAACTCTTCGCCACAAGTCGAGCTTCATAGATGGTGACATTACCGTCCACGTCCATCTTCTTCTTAAAGATCCATTTATCTCAATGGCTTGCCGATCATCGGGCAAGTCCACTAAAGTCCATGCTTTGTTCTGATACATGGATCCTATCTCGGATTTCATGGCTTCTAACCATTTGTCAGAATTTGGGCCCACCATCGCTTCTCCATAGCTCGTAGGTTCATTGTTGTCTAGCAACATGACCTTCAAGACAGGATTACTGTACCACTCTAAAGTAGTACGCATCCTTGTCACCCTACGAGGTACGGTAGTGACTTGATCCAAAAACTTCATGATCACTATCATAAGCTTCTACTTCAATTGGTGTAGGCGCCACAGGAACAACTTCCTGTGCCCTGCTACATACTTGCTGAAGTGACGGTTCAATAACCTCATCAAGTCTCCACCATCCTCCCACTCAATTATCGAGACAAACCTTTCCTCGAGAAAGGACCCGATTCAAGAAACAATTACTTTTGCTTCCGGATCTGAGATAGGAGGTATACCCAACCATTTTGGGTATCCTATGAAGATGTATTTATCCGTTTTGGGTTCGAGCTTATCACGATGAAACTTTTCCACATAAGCGTCGCAGCCCCAAACTTTTTAAGAAACGACAACTTAGGTTTCTCCAAACCACATTCCAAACGGTGTCGTCTCAACGGAATTACGTGGTGCCCTATTTAAAGTGAGTGCGGTTGTCTCTAATGCCTAACCCATGAACGATAGTGGTAATTCGATAAGAGAAATCATGGTACGCACCATATCCAATAGGGTGCAACTATGATGTTCGGACACACCATCACACTATGGTGTTCCAGGCGGTATTGGTTGTGAAACAATCTCCACAATGTCTTAATTGTGTGGCAAACTCGTAACTCAGATACTCATCTCTATGATCATATCATAGACATTTTATCCTCTTGTCACAATGATCTTCAACTTCACTCTGAAATTACTTGAACCATTCAATAACTCAGACTTGTGTTTCATTAAGTAAATATACTCAACATCTACTTGAATCATCTGTGAAGTAAGAACATAACGATATTCACTGCATGCCTTAGCACTCATTGGACTGCACACATCAAAATGTGTTACTCCCAACAAGTTTCTTTCTTGTTCCATTTTACTGAAAACGAGGCTTTCAGTCATCTTGCCCATGTGGTATGATTTGCATGTCTCAAGTGATTCAAAATCAAGAGAGTCCAAACGATCCATCTGCATGGAGTCTCTTCATGCGTATACACCAATAGACATGGTTCGCATGTCTCAAACTTTTCAAAAACGAGTGAGTCCAAAGATCCATCAACATGGAGCTTCTTCATGCGTTTTATACCAATATGACTTACATGGCAGTGCCACAAGTAAGTGGTACTATCATTACTATCTTATATCTTTTGGCATGAAAATGTGTATCACTACGATCGAGATTCAATAAACCATTCCTTTAGGTGCAAGACCATTGAAGGTATTATTCAAATAAATAGAGTAACCATTATTCTCCTTAAATGAATAACCGTATTGTGATAGACATAATCCAATCATGTCTATGCTCAACGAAAATACCAAATGACAATTATTTAGGTTTAATACTAATCTTGATGGTAGAGGGAGCGTGTGATGCTTGATCACAGCAACCTTGGAAACACTTCCAACACGTATCGTCAGCTCACCTTTAGCTAGTCTCCGTTTATTCCTAGCTTTTATTTCGAGTTACTAACACTTAGCAACCGAACCGGTATCTAATACCCTGGTGCTACTAGGAGTACTAGTAAAGTACACATTAACATAATGGATATCCAATATACTTCTATCGACCTTGCCAGTCTTCTTATCTACTAAGTATCTAGGGTAATTCTGCTCCAGTGGCTGTTCCCCTTATTACAGAAGCACTTAGTCTCAGGTTTGGGTTCAACCTTGGGTTTCTTCACTGGAGCAGCAACTGATTTGCCTTTTCATGAAGTGTCCCTTCTTGCCCTTGCCCTTCTTGAAACTAGTGGTTTCACCAACCATCAACAATTGATGCTCCTTCTTGATTTCTACTTTCGCGGTGTCAAACATTGTGAATACCTCAAGGATCATCTATCCCTGATATGCTATAGTTCATCACGAAGCTCTAGCAGTTTGGTGGCAATGACTTTGGAGAAACATCACTATCTCATCTGGAAGATCAACTCCCACTCGATTCAAGTGATTGTTGCACTCAGACAATCTGAGCACATGCTCAACGATTGAGCTTTTGTCCCTTAGTTTGCAGGCTAAGAAAATCGTCGGAGGTCTTATACCTCTTGATGTGGGCACGAGCCCGAAATCCCAATTTCAGCCCTCGAAACATCTCATATGTTCCGTGATGTTTCGAAAACGTATTTGGTGCCTCAACTCTAAACCGTTTTACTGAACTATCACGTAGTTATCAAAACATGTATGTCCGATGTTCGCAACATCCACACACGACGTTTGGGGTTCAGCACACTGAGCGGTGCATTAAGGACATAAGCTTTCTATTGTCCGCATAATCGCTACTGTCAACTTTCAACTATATTTTCTCTAGGAACATATCTAAACAGTGGAACTAAAGCGCGAGCTTATGACATAATTTGCAAAGATCTTTTGACTATGTTCAGGATAATTAAGTTCATCTTATGAACTCCCACTCAGATAGACATCCCTCTAGTCATCTAAGTGATTACATGATCCGAGTCAACTAGGCCGTGTCCGATCATCACGTGAGACGGACTAGTCATCATCGGTGAACATCTTCATGTTGATCGTATCTACTATACGACTCATGCTTGAACTTTCGGTTTCTTCTGTTCCGAGGCCATGTCTGTACATGCTAGGCTCGTCAAGTGAACCTAAGTGTTTCGCGTGTGTAAATCTGGCTTACACCCGTTGTATGTGAACGTAAGAATCTATCACACCCGATCATCACGTGGTTCTTCAAAACGACGAACTTTCGCAACGGTGCACAGTTAGGGGAACACTTTCTTGAAATTTTAATGATGGATCATCTTATTTACTACCGTCGTTCTAAGCAAATAAGATGCATAAACATGATAAACATCACATGCAATCAAATAGTGACATGATATGGCCAATATCATTTTGCTCCTTTTGATCTCCATCTTCGGGGCTCCATGATCATCATCGTCACCGGCATGACACCATGATCTCCATCATTGTGTCTTCATGAAGTTGTCTCGCCAACTATTACTTCTACTACTATGGCTACCGGTTAGCAATAAAGTAAAGTAATTACATGGCGTTGTTCAATGACACGCAGGTCATACAATAAATTAAGACAACTCTTACGGCTCTTGCCGGTTGTCATACTCATCGACATGCAAGTCGTGATTCCTATTACAAGAACATGATCAATCTCATACATCACATATCATTCATCACATTCTTCTTGGCCATATCACATCACATAGCATACCCTGCAAAAACAAGTTAGACGTCCTCTAATTGTTGTTTGCATGTTTTACGTGGCTGCTATGGGTTACTAGCAAGAACGTTTCTTACCTACGCAAAACCACAATGTGATATGTCAATTGCTATTTACCCTTCATAAGGACCCTTTTCATCGAATCCGTTCCGACTAAAGTGGGAGAGATTGGCACCCGCTAGCCACCTTATGCACCAAGTGCATGTCAGTCGGTGGAACCTGTCTCACGTAAGAGTACGTGTAAGGTCGGTCCGGGCCGCTTCATCCCACAATACCGTCGAAACAAGATTGGACTAGTAACGGTAAGCATATTGAACAAAATCAACGCCCACAACTACTTTGTGTTCTACTCGTGCAAAGAATCTACGCAATAGACCTAGCTCATGATGCCACTGTTGCAGAACGTAGCAGAAATTCAAAATTTTCCTACGTGTCACCAAGATCTATCTATGGAGAGACTAGCAACGAGGGGAAGGAGAGTGCATCTACATACCCTTGTAGATCGCTAAGCGGAAGCGTTCAAGTGAACGGGGTTGAAGGAGTCGTACTCGTCGTGATCCAAATCACCGGAGATCCTAGTGCCGAACGGACGGCACCTCCGCGTTCAACACACGTACAGCCCGGTGACGTCTCCCATGCCTTGATCCAGCAAGGAGAGAGGGAGAGGTTGAGGAAGACTCCATCCAGCAGAAGCACAACGGCGTGGTTTTGGTGGAGGAGCGTGGCAATCCTGCAGGGCTTCGCCAAGCACCGCAGGAGAGGAGGAGTAAGAGAGGTAGGGCTGCGCCAATAGGGAGATGTTCTTGTGTGTTGGGCAGCCCCCAGACCTCAAGTATTTATAGGGGGAGGGGAGGGGGCTGCGCCCCCTCTAGGGTTCCCTCCCCAGGGGTGGCGGCAGCCCCCAGATGCCATCTGGTGGCGGCCAGAAGGGGGAGAGGGGGGAGGCGCACCTAGGGTGGGCCTTAGGGCCCATCTGCCCTAGGGTTTGCCCCTTTCCCCACTTCCCTGCGCCTTGGGCCCCTTGTGGGGGGTGCACCAGCCCACCTGGGGCTGGTCCCCTCCCACACTTGTCCCATGCAGCCCTCCGGGGTTGGTGGCCCCACTTGGTGGACCCCCGGGACCCTCCCGGTGGTCCCGGTACTTTACCGATAAAACCCGAAACTTTTCCGGTGACCAAAACAGGACTTCCCATATATAAATCTTTACCTCCGTACCATTCCGGAACTCCTCGTGACGTCCAGGATCTCATCTAGGACTCTGAACAACATTCGGTAACCACATACAAACTTCCTTTATAACCCTAGCGTCATCGAACCTTAAGTGTGTAGACCCTACGGGTTCGGGAGACATGTAGACATGACCGAGACGTTCTCCGGTCAATAACAAACAGCGGGATCTGGATACCCATGTTGGCTCCCATATGTTCCACGATGATCTCATCGGATGAACCACGATGTCAAGGACTCAATCAATCCCGTATACAATTCCCTTTGTCTAGCGGTATTGTACTTGCCCGAGATTCGATCGTCGGTATGCCGATACCTTGTTCAATCTCGTTACCGGCAAGTCTCTTTACTCTTTCCCGCAACACATCATCCCGTGATCAACTCCTTGGTCACATTGTGCACATTATGATGATGTCCTACCGAGTGGGCCCAGAGATACCTCTCCGTCAACCGGAGTGACAAATCCCAGTCTCGATTCATGCAAACCCAATAGACACTTTCGGAGATACCTGTAGTGCACCTTTATAGCCACCCAGTTACGTTGTGACGTTTGGTACACCCAAAGCATTCCTACGGTATCCGGGAGTTGCACAATCTCATGGTCTAAGGAAATGATACTTGACATTAGAAAAGCTTTAGCATACGAACTACGATCTTTTGCTAGGCTTTGGATTGGGTCTTGTCCATCACATCATTCTCCTAATGATGTGATCCCGTTATCAACGACATCCAATGTCCATGGTCAGGAAACCGTAAACATCTATTGATCAACGAGCTAGTCAACTAGAGGCTTACTAGGGACATGGTGTTGTCTATGTATCCACACATGTATCTGAGTTTCCTATCAATACAATTATAGCATGGATAATAAACGATTATCATGAACAAGGAAATATAATAATAACTAATTTATTATTGCCTCTAGGGCATATTTCCAACAGCCGCTGCCATGGAGAACCTTCGGGAGGAACTTGCCCGAGCCAAGGAGCAGGCCAGGACAAGCGATGCGGCTGCCTTAAAGGCGGCTGAGGAGCTGAAAGCCGAACAGGCTACTCACTGCCAAAGCAAGAAGGAAATGGCTGAGATGGCTGTAAAGTTGAAGAATGCTGCTGACCGCTACAAGCTTCTTGAAAAAGAAGATCAGGTGGCACAGAAGGACCATGCGAAGGTCACTACCGAGGCCAAGGATGCTCGCTCTGCGATGAGAGCTATGAAGGAGGAGCTACGTCACGCTGGAGATATCATGGCTGGAAAGCCTTTTATGTTGCGCATGAAGTTTGGGGATCCTAAATATGCTCCATTGGACCGGCAGTGGAGTGCGACGAACACTTATCTGGACTTGGCAGCGAGTGCCGCGGACGCGGCCGAACACTTTCGCGATCAAAAGGACCACGAAGTGGACAAGCTTTTTTGGTCGCAGTTCCACAATCCAGAGCACCCACTTCCATTAACCGATCGTTTGGCCATGTGGGCAGAGCTGAATAGGTTATCCGGACTCGCCATGAAGTATGTCGTGAGTCATCTGTGGCCGAAAAGGCCCGAGCCGAAGAGTTATTTTAGCTTGGTGCAGCAGTTCCTTGGTGCGGTGCTGCATATTAATGTGATGAAGAGGTTAGCATGCATAGAGGGTGCGCAGATGGCTCTTGCCCATGTCAAGACATACTGGGCGGAGATGAAGGCCATTGATGTTGCATCCCAAGATTCGGATGAGAGCCGAGTACCTGCCGAGCACTATTTTCAGGAAGTTCTGCAGGGCGCTCGTTTAATAGAGACACGGTGCTTGAAGGATGTTATGTTCGAATAACATGTATTATTGTAAATCAATGTTTCCATGGAATATGAGAGCTTTTTATACTTGTGCCTTCAAGAATTAGAATACCTCCTGTGTGGCCGTTAATGTATATGTGTATATAACCTGAAAGATGGCAGTCTTCGGCTTCAGCCCCCACGCATATAATGCGGGGGTGTTCGCAGAAGGCGCATGTTCACACTTGATCCAACGTCTTGGTCCTATTAAGGAGGTGATAGTGCAGTGAACTAGGCAACCTGACTATAATGCTTTATCACTTTCACTTGCACAGTGGGGCTACTATATAGCCCCTAGGAACACCGCGCTCACCCGAATTCGGGGCGCGTGTGTGCCTGGCTGGGAAACGGCCCTTCGTTAATGCGGAGGAATCCTAAAGATTCCAGCGGGTCATCGAGTGGTTGACCAGTCTCACGCTATATCATGACAATCAGTTTTCGGCTTTCTCTACTGAGGTGCTCGCCTGGCCGAACCGGGGCACAATCGCAGTAGTTCTCATGGTGCCGCCTTAGTCGATAGAGCGGAACGTAAGGCAGCATAACACAGGAGCCGGGCAAACCCAACATTTGACCAAAGACATGATTCAGAGCTGGTGCATATAAGGCCAAACTTGCGACGCCGAACACTCCCTAAGGTATTCGGTCTTTATGAAAACGGGCTGAACAACGCCCTTGGTAAGAAGCCCCTGGTGTACAGGTACGCGCAAAATTCTGACGTGGCCACATGCCAAGACGCCAGCCTCCTCCTCGGTTATAACAAGAAACCAGGGGATGTGTATCAACAAGAGACAGTGAGAAAGGTTTACGCAGGGTCTTAATCTGAAAAGAATCCTTAGAACGGGTCCCTACTGCATGTCTGCGCCTGTGTCTCCGTTGTGCCGTATCCTGGACGGGTGTAGCACGGTGTTCATCTGTAAAAGAGAGGAACTTAGTTGAAAACGATCATGCGAAAATATATGTTATACTAAATAAACAAAGTATAATTCAGAAAATGGGTAGAATTGAGCTTTATTGTCTCTTGTTGTACACGCGTGGAGCCCCTTGTACGGGGGTATGCGGCTAGTAAGCCCTTGTGTATTTACGCCGGACTCGTCTAGCCATGTCCAGGGTCTGAACGACCTGTTTAGGTGCTTTGATTAGTGAAGCTGGTTTAGTGTGTGGCTGTCAAGGCAGCCACACAGTCTTCCGCGCTCGAGGAACACTCGATATTTCCCTTTAATGAGATGATGCCTCGCGGACCGGGCATTTTAAGCGTAAGGGATGCATAATGCGGTATTGCGTTAAAGCGGGCGAAAGCTTCGCGTCCCAGTAGTGCTTGATAGCTACTTGTGAATGGGGCGATGTGGAAGGTTAGCTTTTCGCGTCGGAAGTTGTCGGGGGAGCCAAACATAACTTCTAACAGGAGAGAACCCATACGATGGGTATCTGGGCCTGGCGTTACCCCTTGAAAGGAAGTGTTTCCATGGCAGATTTTTGTTGGGTTTATCCCCATTTTGCGGATTGTGTCCTGATATAGCAGGTTTAGACCACTGCCACCGTCCATTAGGACTTGTGTAAAGTGGAGTCCGTCAATTATCGGATCTAATACCAAGGCAGTCCAGCCTGTGTTCCGGATACTTCTAGAGTAATCCTGATGGTCGAAGGTGATTGGTTGTAACAACCAGTGGCGGGACTCCTCTAGGACAGGCCATATGGCGCGTATCTCTATAGGTGGCACTCTGTTTTTCCCTTTTGTCACGTGAAGTGAGTTTACTGTTTTGACTTCTTGTGGGAACTTCTTTTGTTCTCCGGTGCTCTGCTTGTGGGGTTCGCCGTCGTCCTCGCTTGGTATGTCGAGCCCCTTGTGTTCGGCGTTGAGTTTGCCGGATTGCTTGAAGACCCAACAATCTCTATGGGTATGGTTTGCAGGCTTCCCGGGAGTACTGTGGATTTGGCATATTTTGTCCAAGATTTTGTTGAGGTTAGATAGCTCATCCCTGTTATCCTTGAGGGGCAGCTTTTTCTGATTCTGCCGAGAGCTTTTGAATCCGGCGTTGACTGCCGTGCTCTTCGGGCTGTTTCCCTTGGTCCGGCGCTGGTCCTTGCTACGTCGCGGTTTCCCATTTCCATCCCTAACTTCGGATGTACTTGGGTCGCTGGTACTGCTTCTTGCCAACCATCTATCCTCTCCTACACAAAAGCGGGTCATGAGGCTTGTTAATGCGTCCATTGTTCTTGGCTTTTCTTGTCCGAGGTGTCTGGCGAGCCATTCATCTCAAACGCTGTGTTTGAAAGCCGCTAAGGCTTCGGCGTCTGGACAGTCGACTATCTCGTTCTTTTTAGTAAGAAATCTGTTCAAGAGTTTCCGGGCTGACTCTCCGGGTTGTTGAGTTATATGACTTAGATCGTCTGCATCCGGAGGTCGGACATAGGTCCCTTGAAAATTTGCCCAAAAAGCATCCTCGAGCTCTTCCCAACTTCCGATGGTGTTTTCGGGAAGGCTTTTAAGCCAATGCCAGGCTGGCCCTTTGAGCTTGAGGGGTAAGTATTTTATGGCGTGGAGGTCATCTCCTCTAGCCATGTGTATGTGGAGGATATAATCCTCAATCCAGACTCCAGGGTCTGTTGTTCCGTCGTATGCCTCTATGTTTACGGGCTTGAATCCCGCTGGAAATTCATGGTCCAGCACCTCATCGGTGAAACATAGGGGGTGTGCGGCACCCCTATACTTGGGTGTGCCATGATGTTCGGATACTTGTTGCGTTGCATTGCTTACTAGAGCTTGCTTTCTTGGCCCGTAGATAGATCTGGCTAGGCCGTCTTTTTGATGTGAATCCTTGTGCGGATCGCATGCCAGCTTGTGTGCGGCGCCCTTTGCTGCTCTATGTTGGCCATGGGTTTGTTTATCCGACCGGGTGTCTTCCTTATTTTTTGATTGCGGGGGCTCTAAGGCCTCCTCATCAAATTCTGCCAGTAATTTTCGCTTTGGATAGCTCTTTGTGTGGCGGCTGTCGCCATATCTGTCTGCGGTGTTGAGTACTTTGCCCCATCTAATTCTGAGTGCATCTTCCGCTGTTTTGAGCTTCCGCTTCTGCTTTTTCAGGCTACGCGCAGTGGCGACGAGCCTTTTGTGGAGGTTCTTCTGCTCCAGCAACTTGTCCGGCGTGAGTTCGTCTGGACTATTATCTTCGCCGGGGACGGGTTGTTCGGTTTGTTTATCCAAGTTGCCCTGTTCGGACGGTTGCTCGATGGCATGTTCGTCATCCACGAGTCCACCCTGCTCTATGGCTGGGTCTATATGGCTGCTGTCTCTGTCGATGCGGGGTTTGGAGCGGCGCTTACGCCGCCACCTTGAACACTTTTCGAGGGAACGATCCCTCATTGCGTCCCTTTGTTCCTCATCGTCGTTTCTTTTAGGTGTGTCCACCATGCATACATCGTTAGATGAGGTGGTTGTCCAGTGCCCTATAGGCGCTGGTTCCTGTTCGTCTCCTACATCGTCGTCCATACCGTCGATGTCTTCGGAGTCGAAGTCGAGCATGTCGATTAAATCATCGACAGCGGCTACGAAGTGGGTGGTGGGTGGGCTTTGAATTTCTTCGTCATCCGCATCCCATCCTGGCTGACCATAGTCCGGCCAGGGCTCTCCTGATAAAGAGAGAGACTTTAGTGAATTCAAAATGTCGTCGAAGGGCGAGTGCTGAAAGAGGTCCGCAGCGGCGAACTCCATGATCGGCGCCCAATCGGGTTTGATCGGCAGGGGCGCGGAAGGTGCGGAGTCCGGAAAGGAGTCCGGCACCTTGGAGTCACGACCTTCGCAAAGGACAAGACTGGTATTCGGCTTGATCGCCGTAGAGCTTGCAGCCCCCGAGGCGGTGTCCAGCCACCCGTCCTTGATTGGCGCAGTCAGCTCCGAGCTAAGGGTCGGAGCGGACACTGGGGCGGCCACCTGGGCACTGTTCGGCGGCAGAGCCAGATCATGCCCATCGTGATAGTGCGGCACGCTCGGCTGTGGCGCGAACCTGTCGAAGGTCAAGTCTCCGCGGATCTCTGTCATGTAGTTCAAACTTCCTAACCTGACCTGATGGCCAGTGGCGTAGCTTTCGATCTGCTGCAGATGGCCAAGCGAATTGGCCCGCAGTGCAAAGCCGCCGAATACGAAGATCTGTCCGGGGAGAAAAGTCTCACCCTTGACTACATCATTGTTGATGATCGGAGGAGCCATCGGGCCTAAAGATGACGACACAGAGGAACTCTCAATGAAAGCACCAATGTCGGTGTCAAAACCGGCGGATCTCGGGTAGGGGGTCCCGAACTGTGCGTCTAGGCGGATGGTAACAGGAGACAAGGGACACGATGTTTTTACCCAGGTTCGGGCCCTCTCAATGGAGGTAAAATCCTACTCCTGCTTGATTAATATTGATGATATGGATAGTACCAGAGTAGATCTACCACGAGATCAGAGAGGTTAAACCCTAGAAGCTAGCCTATGGTATGATTGTTGTTCATCCTACGGACTAAAACCCTCCGGTTTATATAGACACCGGAGAGGGCTAGGGTTACACAGAGTCGGTTACAATGGGAGGAGATCTACATATGCGTATCGCTAAGCTTGCCTTCCACACCAAGGTAAGTCCCATCCGGACACGGGACGAAGTCTTCAATCTTGTATCTTCATAGTCCAGGAGTCCGGCTAAAGGCTATAGTCCAGTCATCCGGACACCCCCTAATCCGGGACTCCCTCACTATGACTTTGATATGCTTAATGCTTGTCACTAGGGCCCGAGTGCCATGATTTCAGATCTGGTCCTATTATGTTTTCATGAATATATGTGTGTTATTGATCCTATCTTGCAAGTCTATAGTCACCTATTATGTGTTATGATCCGACAACCCCGAAGTGACAATAATCGAGACACTTCTCGGTGATGACCGTAGTTTGAGGAGTTCATGTATTCACTATGTGTTAATGCTTTGGTCCGGTTCTCTATTAAAAGGAGGCCTTAATATCCCTTAGTTTCCACTAGGACCCCGCTGCCACGGGAGGGTAGGACAAAATATGTCATGCAAGTTCTTTTCCATAAGCACGTGTGACTATTTACGGAATACATGCCTACATTACATTGATGAACTAGAGCTAGTTCTATATCATCCTATGTTATAACTATTGCACGAGGAATCGCATCCGGCATAATTATCCATCACTGATCCATTGCCTATGAGCTTTTCATATATTGTTCTTCGCTTATTTACTTTTCTGTTGCTACTGTTACAACTACTACAAAAACCCAAAAACATTTATCTTTACTGTTGCTACTGTTACCATTACTATCATACCACTTTTGCTACTAAATACTCTGCTGCAGATACCAAGTTATCCAGGTGTGGTTGAATTGACACTCAACTGCTAATACTCAAGAATATTCTTTGGCTCCCCTTGTGTCGAATCAATAAATTTGGGTTGAATACTCTACCCTCGAAAGTTGTTGCGATCCCCTATACTTGTGGGTTATCAAGACTAATTTCTGGCGCCGTTGCCGGGGAGCATAGCTCTATTCTCTGATTTACTTGGGATTTATATATGTTGATCACTATGAAGAACTTGAAAGACGCTAAGACCAAGATTTTGCCCTCAACTATGAGGGGAGGTAAGGAACTGCCATCTAGCTCTGCACTAGATTCTCCTTCTGTTATTAGTAAGCTTGTGACACCTAAACTTGGTACTGCTATGAATTATGATATGTCGCATGTTATTGATGATGCCACTTCTGCTATGCATGATGAAACTACTTCTGTGCGTGATACTACTTTGCCATTAGGTGAATTTCTTGATGAACAACTTGCTAGGGTCAGGGGGAATGAAAATGTTGAAGAACCTATTATTGATGATAGTGATGATGAACGTTCCCCCAATGATTATGTATTACCTGTTGTCCCTAAGGGTTATGTTATGAACAAAGAAGCTGCTGAAGCTATTCTTGCTTGTAATGATAGAAATGATCTTAAGAAATTATTAGCTAAATGGAAGCAGCAGTCTCTTAATGCTAGAATGAAACCCGATCCTGCTTTTGCTACTTCACCTATCTGTGTTACTAATAAGGATTATGAATTCTCTGTTGATCCTGATATTATTACTTTAGTTGAATCTGATACTTTTTATGGCCTTGAATATGAAACTGTTGTGGCGCATCTTACCAAGTTGAATGACATAGCCACTGAGGGAGTCCCGGATTAGGGGGTGTCCGGATGATCGGACTATAGCCTTTGGCCGGACTCCTGGACTATGAAGATACAAGATTGAAGACTTAGTCCCGTGTCCGGATGGGACTTTCCTTGGCGTGGAAGGCAAGCTTGGCAATACGGATATGTAGATCTCCTCCCATTGTAACCGACTCTGTGTAACCCTAGCCCTCTCCAGTGTCTATATAAACCGGAGGGTTTTAGTCCGTAGGACAAACAATAACCATAATATAGGCTAGCTTCTAGGGTTTAGCCTCTCTGATCTCGTGGTAGCTCTACTCTTGTACTACCCATATCATCAATATTAATCAAGCAGGAGTAGGGTTTTACCTCCATCAAGAGGGCCCGAACCTGGGTAAAAACATTGTGTCCCTTGTCTCCTGTTACCATCCGCCTAGACGCACAGTTCGGGACCTCCTACCCGAGATCCGCCGGTTTTGACACCGACATTGGTGCTTTCATTGAGAGTTCCGCTGTGCCGTCGCCATCAGGAAGGATGCTGCATCCCGTCTTTAAAGATGGAGCTGTTGCTAAAGGAGCTTTGGCTATCGGCCAAACTCTCCATCTAGATGGTTTTCTTATGACCGCCTGTTCGGCCGCCGCGCCGACGATGACTTCTCGGGTCATCGAAAGCAATCTCCACGTCGACTTGGAACTCGCCCAACAGTTAGATCCGATAGAGCTCTCTTCCTTAAACGAGCTCTTGGATCACATCGCCGCCCTAGGAGTCGCAACAGACTTCGATCGGATTGGGCTTAAACCCGATCCAAGAGAGATTAACTCTCCCCAGGTCACCCACCACGTCGTAGTGGTGGAGGAACAATGCAGCAAGTCTTCATCTATCTTAAGGACTAGTTATGTCCGGGTTCCCGATCCCTCCAAGCCGGATACTCGCGGAGGGGAGGACGTCACTCAAGCCCTGAACCTAAAGTCAGGCAGCGAGCTAGATTCATTGGACATCATCCAGGAACCCAAGCTTCCGAGTTTGGAAACTCCTTGGCCCCTGAGTCTCAGATTGGGTGAGGTTTCGGACTTAATTCCACCCGCCCACCCAAATATAAGGGATCTATCCCAAATTCAGCAAGAGCCCGCAGAAACAGTACACCATTACTGGGCCAGATTCCTACTGGTTATAAACAGGATAGAGGACTGCCGCGAGGAGGATGCAATTTCATTCTTCTGCAATAATTGCACTGACAACAGAATCCTCAATGCCATAAGTCGCCGTGAAATTACACGCTTCGCCGACTTGGCATCCATAGTACGGAAGTACTGTGCGATGGAAAGCGCCTGGAATGAAATAAAATTTTCGGACAATCCGACCCTGAATACAACCCCAGTCTGAAATAAAAAGGTGCATTATCGCCAGGCACCTGGGTTAAACACCAAAAAGCAAAAACCCTCTATAGGGCATGGAACCGTACTGGAGGGATGGCTCAATGGACCCTGTAAAATTCATAGTACAGAGGGCGCCACACCAACTCATAGCCTTAGAGCATGTTGGATACTCCGGCAGGTGGCCAGAAGTGGCAAGGAGCTTCTAACTCCAGAACTCACAGAGCACCAGCCCAGGGATACCAGTACGGTATTAACAGTCTTCGAGACTTTCACATCAAATAATATGCGGAAACGAACACTCCGCAGCCTTGCTGAAGTCTACCAAGTAGCAACAATAAACCCATGGAGTTACACGGCTATTACCTTTAATGCCAGTGATGAACCTAAATTCCGAACAGCCCGAGCACCAGCCGCATTGGTCCTCAGTCCAATAGTGGACGACTTTCGCCTTACCAAGGTACTCATGGACGGCGGTAGCGGATTGAACCTCATTTATGAGGAAACCCTTCGAAAAATGGAAATAGACTGGAGCCGCATTGAGCGAAGCAACACGACCTTTAGAGGAATAATCCCCAGTCGGGAAGCGTGCTGTACAGGAAAAGTCACACTGGATGTGGTGTTCGGCACGCCGGATAATTACAGGTCCGAGGAGGTCACGTTTCAAGTGGCCCCGTTCAGCAGCGGATACCATGCTCTATTAGGGCGAGAGGCATTCACAATTTTTCAAGCTATACCCCATTACAGGTACATGAAGCTCAAAATGCCCGGACCCAACGGAATCATCACTCTTGCTAGTGACCCGGACATAGCACTCCGCGCCGAAAATAAGACAACCGCACTGGCCCTTGAGGCACTATCCGAAGCCCTAGCGGCCGAGGAACTGACCGCGCTGCGCTCCACGGTGAATAGGGACGACGTGATACTCGATAAAAGATCCAAGTCCACCTCCTTTAAACCGGCGGACGAAATAGTCAAATTCCAAGTCCATCCAACGGACCCTACAAAAACGGCCTCCATCAGGGCGCAATTAAACTCTGATGTAGACGCTGCACTACGAGAATTCCTACGCGAAAATTTGGACATTTTTGCCTGGCACCCTTCAGACATGCCAGGAATCCCACACAGGCTGGCCGAGCACAGCCTAAACATCCTAAAAGGATTCAAGCCTGCTTGACAGGCTCTTCGGCGTTTCTCCGAACCTAAGAGACAAGCCATGGGAGAGGAGCTAGCCAAACTACTGGAGGCCGGATTCATCAGAGATATAAAACATCCGGACTGGCTAGCAAACCTGGTGATGGTACCAAAGAAGGACAAATCCTGGCGCCTATGTGTCGATTTCAAAGACCTCAACAAGGCTTGCCCAAAGGATCCCTTCCCCCTCCACCGCATCGATCAAATTATCGACGCTACCACAGGACACGATTCATTGTGTTTCCTCGACGCATACTCCAGCTACCATCAAATTAAGATGGCAGAGCCAGACCAAGCCGCAACGGCATTGATCACCCCATATGGCCCATTCCGCTTCAACACAATGCCCTTCGGGCTAAAAAACGCCGGCGCAACATATCAGCGCATGATTCAGACATGTCTGGCAAACCAGATCGGCAAAACAGTGGAAGCATACATGGATGACATGGTCGTCAAAGCCAAGCATGTCGAAACTCTAGTAGACAACTTGAGGCTCACATTCGATAACCTCCGAACATATGACATCAAGCTTAACCCGGAAAAATACTTTTTCGGCATACCAGCCGGAAAGCTCTTGGGCTTCATTGTATCTGGTAGAGGAATTGAAGCAAACCCAGCCAAGATCCGAGCTCTGTCACAATTGGATATTCCAAAGGACCTCAAACAAGTACAAAAATTGACTGGATGCGTGGCGGCTCTAAGCCGCTTTATCTCCCGCTTGGGAGAAAAGGCATTACCCCTTCATCGCCTCCTCCAGCGCACCGAACACTTCGAGTGGACGGATGCCGCCACGGCCGGACTCGAAGAAATAAAAGCCATATTGGCAACAAACCCGGTCCTGGCCACGCCTAACATCGGCGAACCAATGCTATTATACATTGTGGCAACGTATCAAGTTGTAAGCGCAGTGCTCGTCGTCGAACGAGAAACGGACGGACACAAATTCCCCCTTCAAAAACCAGTTTACTATGTGTCCACTGTCCTCACTCCATGCATGTCACGGTACCCGCATTATCAAAAGATAGCGTACGCGGTGTTTATGGCATCCCGGAAGCTGCGACACTACTTTCAAGAGTGTTTGATAACAGTAGCCTCCAAACTACCTGTTAACAATATTATAAACAACCGCGACACGACGGGCTGGATTGCCAAATGGGCCATTGAGCTCCTCCCATTCGACATAACCTATAAGCCATGGCGAGCTATTAAGTCGCATGTTTTGGCCGACTTCATCACCGAATGGACTGAAGCCAAACTCCCTAAAGAGTACGGCACATATTCATACTGGATCATGCACTTTGACGGCTCCAAAATGCACTGCCCGACACCAAACATTCTGACACAACGGGAGGCTCTGCCAACCAAGTAACATCCTCAGCCCACGTAATATGCCAGTCATTGCCCCATGGAGAGAACCATTCCTAGCCTACCTAACTAAGCAGGAACTTCCCGAGGACCAAAACGAGGCATGCTGCATAGTGCGGCGATCTAAAGCCTATAAAGTCCATGAAGGAGAGCTTTATAAGAAAAGCACCACCGGAGTCCTTCAAAGGTGTATCTCCGAAGAGGAAGGGCGGAATCTTCTGGCTGAAATTCATGCCGGACTCGGTGGGCACCACGCCGCAGCCTGGGCCCTTGTAAGCAAGGCCTTCCGTACATGATTTTATTGGCCAACGGCCCGGGAAGATGCTCAGGACTTAGTACAATGATGCGTCGGTTGCCAGCTCTTTGCTAACCAAAGCCATATGCCACCCACCACCCTCCAAACTATACCCATCACCTGGCCCTTTGCGGTCTGGGGCTTGACATGGTTGGACCCCTTAAAGGAGGAACCCACAAGCAAAAATACCTAGTGGTCATGGTGGACAAATTCACCAAATGGATAGAGGCCAAGCCTGTTAAGACGGCCGAATCCGGACCGGTGATAGACTTCATATCAGGGGTCATACACCGTTACAGCGTCCCCCACACCATCATCACTGATAACGGCACGAACTTTACGGCCGACGAGGTCAAACTCTGGTGCAAAAACATGGGCATCAAGCTCGACTACGCTTTAGTCTATCACCCACAAACTAACGGTCAAGTCGAGCGAGCAAATGGTCTAATCATGAGCGGCATCAAACCCAGATTAGTGCGGTCCCTCAAGGAATCTAACACACACTGGGTAGAGGAGCTCGACTCCGTACTCTGGGGGCTGTGGACCATGCCGAATCGCACCACCGGATCCACACCATTCCTTACGGTATACGGTGCAGAGGCAGTTCTGCCCTGCGACATAATTCATGACTCACCTCACTTGCGCATGTACGAAGAAAGAGAAGCCGAATTCGATCGGCAGGACAGTTTGGACGCCTTGGAGGAGGAGCGTGACGTGGCAAAAGCCCGTTCCGCATTCTATCAACAGCAGGCTCGAAGATATCAAAGCAGAGAAGTACGGGCCAAAACTTACAATGTTGGCGAGTTAGTTCTACGCCTGCCGGACAAGAAAAAGGACAAACACTAGCCCAAATGGGAAGGTCCCTTCATTATTGACCAAGTCCTGACTGGTGGAGCATACCGTCTGCGAGATGCATCGGATAACTGACTCGAGCCGAACCCATGGAACGCAGCCCGTCTCCGAAGATTCTACGCCTAGCGCCGGACTCTGTGTTCGTCTCCTTCCTCTATCTATTTTTACACATTAGTTGTCTTATATTTCTCTCCTTCTCCTTCCTCTTCTCTAACAGCCTTTAAGGGCTCATTCACGCCTTGTTCGCCAACAATTGATGCGCTATCCGCGCTAATTATATCTGGGGGCTTCTTTAACAGAAGCTTGTTTATACGGGCCTCATGCCCAACACATGTGTCACACTTCCGCATGCACCTTTTATTCACCATTATATGCATCGATATGACTTAAGTTTTGGCCAAGCTGGGTTGCCTGGCTCTTGTGCTTACCCCTACGTTCCCAATTGTTTGGCTAGGCGGTAAAGGGAGCACCTCTGTGATTGTTACTGCCGGGTCATCCGGATGTGTACCTCAGACTGCGTGAAGCCGAAAGCTAGCATTCTTAAGGGAATATAAGATCGGTGAACTAAAGATGATTTCTCACTCGTTTATTTATCCGCCCCCAGATGCTTTTCTGCTTTTTTCGCAGTCCGCACATGCACTTTAGGGCATGCCTCCCAGGGAAAGGAACCCCTAACGGAACTATTCTCCCTGGAAGATGTTTCTTACTAACCATGTAATATAACATAACTAGTTGGCACTTGTCTGTTAAAGCACTAATGACCCCTATGCCTGGTCTCCATGCATGCCCCGGTTCTTACATAACCGAGAGGGTATTCGGACACACTCCGGACTATCGGGTACGAGGTTGAAGCGAAAAAGGTCCTCCATGGCAAACGATCTACAATCCGGCTAGAAGGCATTTTACATGTCATCTTAAATTACATAGTCAATTTGACTGGGTATATTCCTCTTCAATACCATCCAACAGGCTGTCTAGTTTATAGTCCTGTTGGGAATATTTGGCGGCCAACTCTACCAGGTCCGACCTCGGCCATGTGGTTTGGGTCAGCCTTCGTGTACCGCGTCTTTACCAAGGCCCAGGCCTCCCTGGCGCCTTGACGGCAGGCCGATATCTTCCATAACCGGAAGCGCCGCCGCGCTCCCTTCAGCTTCTCTGCAAGCTCTCCAAGGCCTTCGGGCATGGAGACAGATGGCCACAAGGCCTGGACGACGCCTTGCATTACCTGCCGAAATCATTCGTGCAGTCCGACCCGTAGAACCGGGCATTTCCTCTGCAGGCCGACCTGTCAGCATACCTACAGACAAAACTCTGTCAATCGACTTCCTCACCGAACTCTTTTTCAAAGTTCGTTCAAGCACTTACTAAAAATGCCACGTCAAAGCCGCCGATTCTCCTTCACGGAGTCCGACAGCTGAGCATGAACATCCTTTAGTTCCTCGCCCAGCTGGGTTTTGGCATCTTGGAGATTATTCTTCTCTTGGCTCACGCTCGTAAGCACGCTCTCGCCGGCCTTTAACCGGCGCAAGAGTTGTTGCTTGTACGGATCCACTCCGGCGCCATCTGCAATGTTATTGTCAGACTTGCACACATGCCACACTTCACATCAGACTTATCTTTCGAAGCATATATTACCATAGGGGGTCTCGTTGGCCTCCCCTGCCGTGCCTAGTGCGGCCTCAAGTTGGGCTTTGCACTCTTCCAGCTCCTGGGACAGTTGGGTATTCTTTTCTGTAAGATCCTTCATAACAAATGATCCTTAAATCAGTTATTCTAATAGTTTCAAGTCTCGGGGGCTATTGACATATATAACCATCAAATTTTCTCACCCGTATGTCTTTCACATACTGCTCTGTGGCTCTGGCTAGATCATTTTGAGCGGCACGGAGGTACGCATCTCCCGTATTGAAGGCATCCAATGCCTCTTGGGAGAAACAAGCGTCACGAAGAATTGTCCGGTGATGCCTGTAGTTCATGGCACTCTCCACCTCGGAATTGGTGGCGGACGGCCCATCCGCATCCTCTGTCAGAGGAGCGTCCGGTGCGCGCCTCGTGTTCGCCTCCGCTTTCGGACCCGGCCTTAGAGCCTGGCCGGTGGAGGCGCGATTGGCAACCTCTCCGGATATAGTCCGGCGAGCGCTCTTTTTCCTGAAGAGAGCACGAGGGTTAGTATGCCTTGAGGGAATAAAACCTGGGAATAAAATGGCACGCCATACCGTTGCACCGGCGTCTCAATCCGGACCACACTTCTTTTCAGCCTGCTGGGCCTTGATGCCCCTTGTTGGCTAGCCACCGCAGGCTCGACCCTCCGCCTCAAGGACTTCCCCTGCAAAAACGCCATTGGTATACGGTGATCAAAAATAAGCACAGATGGATCATCTTAAAAGTACTGGGACTCCGATCTCGGTTACTTGTGAGGCTGGAAGTAGTCCGGGATAATCGGCCGTAATGGCCACTAAGGTGTTGTCCTTGCTCAATTGATGAAACACCCCATCGATCAGCTCCACAGATAAGTCCGGGTCCTCTTGGGAGTCCGGGTCGAAGGACCGTTCCGGGTCCTTGGATTGTGGAGGAGGGCTGTTTATCTCCTTTACAGCCTGGCGTAGCTCCTGCGTTGCAATTGCTAGACTGAATACTTAACTATGGGAATGTGAAACGGATGGGCGAGTGAAAGTGTCTACTTACCCAGCTTGGAGGATTGTACATAGAAAATCCGCCCCGTGGGTTGACGCAGAGGAATTCCTCCTCTTCTCCCTTGTACAAAGCGGACAAGATCTTTATTAGAGAGACAGCCGATTCCGGCCCCTTACGGCCGCACCGGGTGGCGTCATCCTCCCCGTTGAAATCCCACATGGGGTGGCCTCTATACTGAAGCGGCTGCACCCCCCGCATAATGCATGTGGCCATGACCTCGATCATGGTCAGTCCCGAATGAGCTAACAGCCGAATCCGGTTCATCAGGTAAAGGACGTCCTTGTCATTTTCCTTCTGAGGTCTCCGTGGATGCCAGCTTAGGAGCTTCTTCAAAGGAGCATTATCGAACTCAGGGAGGCCAATCCGAACAGTGTCCGGCAGGGGGACGTCTTCTATATAAAACCATTCTGAAGGCCAGTCTTCGGATGCCTTATTTGGCGTTCTGGACAGATATCCGGTCCCGACGATGCGCCATAGTTCGGCTCCGCCCACTTGATATATCGACCCCTCCTGAGAACGGGGCACAAGGCAGAACAACTTCTTCCACAGCGCGAAATGAGCCTCGATGCCCAAAAACAGTTCGCAAAGGGCTACGAAGCCCGCAATATGCAGTATGGAGGCAGGCGTAAGGTTGTGCAACTGGAGGCCGTAGAACTCCAGGAGCCCCCGGAGAAACGGATGAATTGGAAATCCGAGCCCTCTTATCAAATAAGGGACAAGGCATACCCGCTCTCCTTTGGAGGGACTGGGGACGCTCTCCGCTTGCTCTCCACCATTATAGGTGGCAAGCCCGGCTCGAACCGGGACCATATAGGCTGGGGGGAGAAGCCCCTTGGCTTGGAGCGCCACTAGCTCGCAGTGCGGGACAGAGCATCTCTCCCAATCTCTAGGCTGAGGGCTCGGGGGCGAGAGTTGGAGCTGTGTCGACTGGCCATGATGGGATGGATCTCTGTCGAATGCGCTCTGATGAACGCTCGCGGAGGGAAGAAGGAGTGATTCGGATCTAAATCCCCGCCTCTTTTATAGGCGGCTCATTTGTGCAGCTAGGGGGTAAATGAAAAAAACACCCTGGCTTTTCGCATTCGTTTGACACATGGAAGATGGCCATTATTGGGCGCAGAAGCCAAGGAGTGCAACATTCGCCAGAAGCCGGACACTATTCAACAAGTATATGGAATTTGGAGAAGAACCCGCCTTGCAATGCCGAAGACAAATCTGCGCGCCGGACTCATTGTCATTGAAGCCTGGTTCGGGGGCTACTGAGGGAGTCCCGGATTAGGGGGTGTCCGGATGACCGGACTATAGCCTTTGGCCGGACTCCTGGACTATGAAGATACAAGATTGAAGACTTTGTCCCGTATCTGGATGGGACTTTCCTTGGCGTGGAAGGCAAGCTTGGCGATACGGATATGTAGATCTCCTCCCATTGTAACCGACTCTTTGTAACCCTAGCCCTCTCTGGTGTCTATATAAACCGGAGGGTTTTAGTCCGTAGGACGAACAACAATCATACCATAGGATAGCTTCTAGGGTTTAGCCTCTCTGATCTCGTGGTAGATCTACTCTTGTACTACCCATATCATCAATATCGTGTCAAAACCGGCGGATTTCGGGTAGGCGGTAAAGGAGGGCCTTGGGGGAAAGCCCTTCTCATGATGAAAACATGCATGATAGACGCTCAGTGAGGCTACCACAGGACGAAATTGATGGTATACGGCGGTAAAGGATGGTCGTGTGAATAATGGTATACGACGGATCTCTGATCTCGTGGTAGATCTACAACCAGCAGTTCTGAACCAAATTGAATGACATAGCCACCCTATTTACTCATGATGAGAAGTCTCGCTATTTATATATCCTTAAGATTTTCCTGTTCTCATTAAAGGGTCATGCTAAGACTTGGTATAATCCTCTTGCTCCTGGTTGTGTGCGTAGTCCCTAGGATATGATTTATTACTTCTCTGCTAAATATTTCCCTACTCATAAGAAACAAGCTGCCTTGCGGGAAATATATAATTTTGTGCAAATCAAAGAAGAGAGTCTCCCACAAGCTTGGGGGAGGCTTCTCCGGTTGCTTTATGCTTTGCCTGATCATCATCTTAAGAAAAATGAAATACTTGATATCTTTTATAATGGACTAACCAATGCTTCCAAGGACCACTTGGATAGTTGTGCTGGTTGTGTTTTCAGGGAAAGAACAGTCGACGAAGATGAAATATTATTGAATAACATGTTGACTAATGAAAATAATTGGACTCTTCCCGAGCCAGTTCCTGAAGTAATTCCTGAACCAATTGAGCCAACTCCTGAGCCTATTCCTAAACCCACTCCGAAGAAGAGAGGTGTTTTATTCCTCAGTCCTGAAGATATGCAATAGGAAAAGAAATCAATGAAATAAAAAGGTATTAAAGCTGAAGATGTTAAGAATTTACCTCCTATTGAAGAAATACATGGTCTGAATATACCGCCTGAAGAACCACATTGTCTTGATAACCCGACATAGGTAGTAAAGGTAAATTCTCTCTATAGATACGATAAAGTTGAAATACCCTCTACTAAATTTCATAGCCCATACTTAGATGAATTTGATGACTTTATGGCTAGACAAGAAAGTTTCAATGTTTATGTTGGTAGAGAGATAAAGAATAATGCTTTCGAGATAGGACACGTAGGTGATAATCTGGCTAGAGTTAAAGATGAACTTCACCGCGTTAGCAAATATGCTTCTATGGTTGCTACTCAAGCTGAGCAAGTGCTCAAGGCTCAAAATGATTTGCTTGATGAATTGAATAATAAAAATGACTTTGCCGTTAGAGTGGCTACTAGAACTGGTAGAATGACTCAGGAACCTTTGTCTCCTGAAGGCCACCCTAAAAGAATTGAACAAGATTCTCAGAATAATAATCTAGATGTTCCTAGTTCTTCTAAGAAGAAGAAAAAGAAGAATGATAGGACTTTGCAAACTTCTAGTGAACCTAATGTTGAGACACTTGAGAATCCCAATAATACTTCTATCTCTGATGCTGAAACACAATCCTGAGATGAACATGAACCTGATGATAATGCTAATAATGATGTTCATGTGGATGCTCAACCTAGTAATAACAATGATGTAGAGATTGAACCTGCTGTTGATCTTGATAACCCACAATCAAGAAACCAACGTTATGATAAGAGAGATTTTGTTGCTAGGAAGCACGATAAAGAAAGAGAACCATGGGTTCAGAAACCCATGCCCTTTCCTCCTAAACCATCCAAGTCAAAGGATGATGAGGATTTTGAGCGCTTTGCTAAAATGATTAGACCTATTTTCTTACGTATGCGCTTAACTGATATGCTTAAAGTAAATCCTTATGCTAAATACATGAAGGATATCATCACAAATAAAAGAAAGATACCAGAAGATGAAATTTCCACCATGCTTGCTAATTACACTTTTAAGGGTGGAATACCAAAGAAACTTGGAGATCCGGGTGTTCCAACTATACCATGCTCCATTAAAATATATTATGTTAGAACTGCTTTATGTGATCTTGGAGCCGGTGTTAGTGTTATGCCTCTCTCTTTATATCGTAGACTTGAATTGAATAAGTTGACACCTACTTAAATATCTTTGCAAATGGCTGATAAATCAACTGCTATACCTGTCGGTATTTGTGAGGATCTGCCTGTTGTGGTTGCAAATGTCACTATCTTAACGGACTTTGTTATTCTTGATATTCCCGAGGACGATAGTATGTCTATTATCCTTGGTAGACCTTTTCTTATTACTGTAGGGGCTGTTATTAATTGCAACAAAGGCAATGTCACTTTTCATGTTAATGGCAATGAGCATACGGTACACTTTCCGAGGAAACAATCTCATGTTCATAGCATCAATTCTATTGAAAAAGTTCCAACTATCATTTTTGGAGGTTTTGAATTTCCTCTCCCTACTGTCAAGAAAAAGTATGATATTCTTATTGTTGGGGATTTTCATATCCCCGTTGAGGTAACTTAGTGTTATTAGAAATTTTTCCGTTTCCGTGTTATTCGGAATGAGTTTGTTAACAAGACTTGATCAACCTTGTTAGCGGGTTCATTTTGATGACCACGAGATGGATGAAACTAGAAGGCACAACCTTCTGCATCCTCTTTTTACTTTCTGTTTTTTTAGAATAAATAAAGCAAATATAGTATTATCCGTTTGTTTTCTGAATTATCCGTGCAATAAAAAATAGTCCGAAAATAAAAGTGCTCCAAATGACCTGCAAATTTAGTATGATTTTTTCTGGAATATTTGAGGATTTGATGCACTAAAAACACTGCAAAAGGGGCAAGCACCAGGCCACGAGAGAGGAGGGCGCCCCCCTGTAGGGCGCGCCCCCTGTCTCGTGGGCCCCTGGTGGCTCCCCTCCACTTATGCCAGCACCCACACACTCCATTTTCTACCTAAAAAAATCCCCATCCAGCTCAAGCACGAGTTCTAGCTCGCTTTGCTACGATTTTTGATCTCCTTGCTCAAAGCTCCATTCACAAAACTGCTTTGGGATATTGTTGCTTGGTATGTGACTCCTCCATTGGTCCAATTAGTTTTTGTTCTAGTGCTTTAATCTTTGCAAATCCTTGCTGTCTTGGTGACCCCGTTCTTGAGCTTGCATGTTAAATTTTTGAGGTTCCAAGTAATTCTAATGCATGATATGGGCTCTAGGCACTTGTAGGAGTACTTGCTATCAATCTTGTTTAGTTTTATGCACTTTTATTTTGAAGTTACTAAAATTTCAGAAATTTTCAGAAAATGTTGAGGAAACTTTTGAGGGGCTCTTCTAGCCAAAGTTCTTAGGAAAAACAAGCTAAAGAGAAGGAAAAAGTCAAGTATAATCTTCCTCCCTTAGCGGAAGTACGACCGTGTGAATGGCCATGTAATGATTTCTTGAGAGAGGCTGGAATTTATGAAGACTTTTATGCTTTAATCGAGACTGCAGGCCTCACCGGTTTCATCAATGACCGAATCGATCAGTATCTCTTACTCACCAATACTTTCGTGCAAAACTTTTATTTTTATCCTAGGAAGTCACCGCCTGAAGTGTCATTTTATTTATATGATGAGTTCAAAGAAATGTCTTTACGTCATTTTTGCACGGTATGTAGGATACCTTGTGAGGGAGAACTAGAGGAACCCCATCGTGAAGATGTGGCTGGCTTTGTTAATATTATTGCTGTAGAAGAGCCAAAGAAGGGTTCCGAAGCAAAAGTCTCCAGCATACACTTTCCTGTTTTACGCTACTTTACCATATTTGCTAGTAGATGCTTGATTGGTCCAGGGAATTATGGAAACTTGAGTGTTCCTGATATTATCATGCTTCAACATGCTTTGCTTGGAGACAATAGTTTTAATATGGGTGCCGTCGTTGCTAAACAACTAGCCCTTAATCGTACAAAAGGTCCCATATTTGGAGGTATCTATGATGCACGTCTTGTTAGACATTTACAGATACCCATTAGGCACCATGAGGAAAAGGAGACAAAACTGCCTCCTCACATTTTAGATTACAAGAGCATGGTAGCGCATAAGTTTATTGTTGATAACGAAGATAGGATGCTCTTGTATAAACTTAGATTCAATAAGAAACACTTTGAGATTATTATCTTGCCTGCACCTCTGTTGTTTGATTTGCTTGCAGAAAAATTTCTGGTCACATCGGAGGCGGTAAACAATCATCGAGCTCAAGCTTTTACTCCAAAACCTGAACCTAAACCTGAACCTGAACCTGAGCTGGACCCTTATCGTGCATCATCTATCCAGTGGGATCCAGAGATGACCAACCAGTGGTACCCTGATTACACCTCTCATTACACCGGAGAGAGTAGCGGTGGTCCTTGGTATTAAACCAACTTAGGCCAAAAGCCTAAGCTTGGGGGAGTACGTATTTCTCACCGACTTTACATTCATGTTCACACACTAGTCGTCTGTGCTCATACTCTTTCATTGTATTATCCATGCTAGTTTAAATTTCTTTTTCTAGTTTTCTTCTTGTGTGTTTGATAAACCTTGAGAAAAACCCAAAAAATAATAGTTAGTTTAATTTCCTTGCCTACAGTAGAAATTAAAATGAAAACCCAAAAAGATTTCTTATTCTTCTTTTACTTGTTGGGAGCTTTACCGTGTAAATAGTTTTATTTTCTTTTCTTTCCTTTGGGGGTCGAGAAGACCATATTGGAAATGCTTAGTGGCTCTTATATGCATGATTGATTATTTATATTTAGAGCCCATATTACTTGTCTTCTCTCTTGAATTGAACGCTTGCAGATTCCAGCTTTATCCAATGCACGTACACTCTTATTATTATACACATCGTTTGGTCGTGCGAGTGAAAGGCAATAATGACAATATATGATGGACTTATTGGGATGAGAAAAGCTGGTATGAACTCGACCTCTCTTGTTTTTGTAAATATGATGATTCATCGTTCCTGAGTGAGCTATTATGAAGTAAACATATTTGCAATGACATTTAGAGATTATAGTTACTTGTGCCATGCTTGATTAGGTATGAGTTATAATGGTTTACCTTGCATGCCAACTTGCTATTAGAATGATTATGATGTGGTATGAGGGGATGGTATCCTCCTTTAAATGAATTGAGTGACTCGACCTGGCACATGTTCACGCATGTAGTTGAATCAAATCAACGCAGCCTTCACGATATTTATATTCATGGTGGATTATATCCTACTCATGCTTGTACTTGGTGTGCATTAATTTTAATGCATGTGTACGACTGTTGTCGCTCTCTCAGTTGGTCGCTTCCCAGTCTTTTGCTAGCATTCACCTGTACTAAGCGGGAATACTGCTTGTGCATCCAAACTCCTTAAACCCCAAAGTTGTTCCATATGAGTCCACTATACCTTCGTATATGCGGTATCTACCTGCCTTCCAAGTAAATTTGTATGTGCCAAACTCCAAACCTTCAAATGAAATTCTGTTTTGTATGCTCGAGCAGCTCATGTAACAACTAGGGCTGCCTATATCTTCCATGCTAGGTGGGTTATTCTCAGAGGAGTGGACTCCGCTCCTCATTCACGAGAAAGGGCCGGTAACCAGGATGCCCAGTCCCATGATCCAAAAAGATCAAAGCAAATCAAAATAATTAAACAAAACTCCCCCAGGGCTGTTGTATGTTGGAGGCACTCATTGTTTCGAGCAAGCCATGGATTGATGCTTGTTGGTGGTTGGGGGAGTATAAACTTTTACCATTCTATTTGGGAACTGCCTATAATGCATTTAGTGTGGAAGATACAACCATCTCATAGGTGTTGCGTTGACAGCAAAAGTATGCCGCTCAAAATGTTATTCAATCTCTATTTTAAAATCGAGCTCTGGCACCTCTACAAATCCCTGCTTCCCTCTGTGAAGGGCCTATTTATTTACTTTTATGTTGAGTCATCATCCTTCTTATTAAAAGCACCAGCTGGAGAGCACACTGTCATTTGCATTCATTATTATTGGTTTATATTGGGTATGACTTGACTGGATCTCTTTTACCATGAATTACAATGTTTAGTCAGTCCTTGATCTTTAAAGGTGCTCTGCATTTATGTTTTGCGGTCTCAGAAAGGGCTAGCGAGATACCATTTTGTTATATCATGTTATGATTATTTTGAGAAAGTGTTGTCATCCGAGTTTTATTATTATGACTCGCTAGCTGATTATGTTATTGATATGAGTAATTGTGAGACCTATGTGTTATTGTGAGTATGGTTAGTTCGTAATATTTGCTGAAACTTGAATGCTGACTTTTCATGTTTACAAGAACAAGAGTAAACAGAGTTTGTAAAAGTTTTTCTTTTTCACTTTCAGTTTATCAACTGAATTGCTTGAGGACAAGCAAAGGTTTAAGCTTGGGGGAGTTGATACGTCTCCAACGTATCTACTTTTCCAAACACTTTTGCCCTTGTTTTGGACTCTAACTTGCATGATTTGAATGAAACTAACCCGGATTGACGCTGTTTTCAGCAGAACTACCATGATGTTGTTTTATGTGTAGAAAAGAAAAGTTCTCGGAATGACCTGCAAATCCATGGAGGGACTTTTCAGAGTTAATAAGAATTTTTGGTGAAAGAATCAGGGCCAGGGGGCCCAAGGCCTGTCCACGAGTCAGGGGGGCGCCCCCCCTAGGGCATGCCCCCCTATCTTGTGGGCCCCCCCAGACCTCCTCCGACCTCAACTCCATCTCCATATATACCGTCTCGCGGAGAAAAAAATCAGAGAGAAAGTTTCATCGCGTTTACGAGCCGCCGCCAAGCCCTAATCTCTCTCGGGAGGGCTGATCTGGAGTCCGTTCGGGGCTCCGAAGAGGGGGATTCGTCGCCGTCATCATCATTAACCATCCTCCATCACCTATTTCATGAGGCTCACTGGCGTGCGTGATTAATTCCATCCTAGGCTTGCTGGACAGTGATGGGTTGGATGAGATTTACCATGTAATCAAGTTAGTTTTGTTAGGGTTTGATCCCTACCATCCACTATGTTTTGAGATTGATGTTTCTATGACTTTGCTATGCTTAATGCTTGTCACTAGGGCCCGAGTGCCATCATTTCAGATCTGAACCTATTATGTTTTCATGAATATATGTGTGTTCCTGATCCTATCTTGCAAGTCTATAGTCACCTATTATGTGTTATGATCCGACAACCCTGAAGTGACAATAATCGGGACACTTCTCGGTGATGACCGTAGTTTGAGGAGTTCATGTATTCACTATGTGTTAATGCTTTGGTCCGGTTATCTATTAAAAGGAGGCCTTAATATCCCTTAGTTTCCACTAGGACCCCGCTGCCACGGGAGGGTAGGACAAAAGATGTCACGCAAGTTCTTTTCCATAAGCACGTGTGACTATTTACGGAATACATGCCTACATTACATTGATGAACTGGATCTAGTTCTATATCACCCTATGTTATAACTATTGCATGAGGAATCGCATCCGGCATAATTATCCATCACTGATCCATTGCCTACGAGCTTTTCATATATTGTTCTTCGCTTATTTACTTTTCCGTTGCTACTGTTACAACTAGTACAAAAACCCAAAAACATTTATATTTACTGTTGCTACTGTTACCATTAATATCATACCACTTTTGCTACTAAATACTCTGCTGCAGATACTAAGTTATCCAGGTGTGGTTGAATTGACAACTCAACTGCTAATACTCAAGAATATTCTTTGGCTCCCCTTGTGTCGAATCAATAAATTTGGGTTGAATACTCTACCCTCGAAAGCTGTTCCGATCCCCTATACTTGTGGGTTACCAGTAACTCAACCGCACCATCAATTACGGTAAGTGGGGAACGAGCGGGCTCCATTAGGCAAGAGGGGAGGCGTAAAGTTTTATCGCCTTTATAAAGGGGAAAAGCTTCCTCCTTTCTACCCACGCCTTCTTCTACTTCTGCCCGCCCCTTTCCTTTCGCCCGAGCCCTAGCGCCCAAGCATTCATCCTCCCCACCAAAAAAGGTCCTCCGAAAATGTCCAGATCCAGAGAAGGAGGCAAGTGGATGGCCTCCTCCGTCCAGGAGAAGGATATTAAAAAGCTGCGGGCGGCCGGATATATGGCCAAGAAGATCGGCCACCGTCTTTCAACGGTGGGACAGATTGTCCCTACTCTGGAACCCCATGAGAGAGTCGTTTTCGTCCCCCATTTCGTCCGCGGGCTTGGGTTTCCCCTCCACCCTTTTGTTCGCGGCATCATGTATTACTACCGGATCGATTTTCACGATCTATCCCCCAATTCTTTCCTCAACATCTTGACATTTATTGTCGTGTGCAAGGCCTTCCTCCTTATCTCGCCACTCGGGCTATGGCTCAAGATCTTCAACGTGAAGCCCAAAGGGGTGAGTGGCGAATATGGCGAGTGTAGAGGCGCCATGGTGAGCAGGATGCCCAAGGTCACATGGCCGACGGGTACTTTCAATGACTCCGTCAAGAAGTGGCAGCAACAGTGGTTCTATATCACTGAGCCACGTGGCAAAAAGTGGGCCGCTACTCCTGAGTTTCGATCTGGAGCCCCTCTGCGGCTCACATCCTGGCCCAAGAAGGGCGTGAACTGGTCGTCCTCCGATGAACTATTAGTGATCCTGGCGCGTGTCAAAGGTATGAAGAACAAGGCCATCAGGCTCGTTGACGTGGTCCAGGTGATGCTGGTCCGCCTGATCCTTCCTTGTCAGCACAGAGGCTATGATTTGTGGGAGTATAAGTTAGCCGAGCACAAGACCCCGCGGGAGCTTTTCGGCTCCACGCACAAGGACATCTGGAAGGTGCTATTTAAGTCTGGCAAACCATGGCCGGACTCTTCCGCAGACCGCGGGTATCAGTTGTCCCACCTTGCCAGTCCGGTAAGTCGTCATCACATCTTGGCTATTCGCGTGTGTCATTGATATGTCTCGAAGGAGATGTTTCCTAATGTGTCTTTCCACAGTTGCCCCAGGAATGGACGAAGGCGGCGGAGCGGATTCATTTTCCGGCCCCGCTGCCAGAAGAACCGGCGGGACCTCTTCTGATGAAGATGCTGGTCCCCGCGCCTTACAAGGTACCGAAGAAAGAGGCCAACAAAAAGGCCAAGGAGACCAGGAGCGGTCTCCGTCGTCGGGGCGCTTCGGACACGAAGTCCGAAGACTCCAGCAACCCTCCCTCCTCCGGAGAGAATGAGGAGGAGGAAGAGGATGAGGATGAGGAGGAGGATGAAGAAGAGCCCGAGTCCCTTACGAGGGGGAGGAGGAAAAGGGCAGCCTCCTCATCCTTAGAGGCAGATTCACCTAAGAGGGGAAGATCATCCGTCCCCAAGGCGTCCACCACGGCTACTGACAGCAGCCCGGAGTGGGATCCTAGGACCCAGTCTCTGATAAAATCATAAGTGCACGAAATCCGGACACATCCATGCATCCATAATTTACTAGAATGCAGTATTTTGATTCGCACCGTACTTTTTACAGTCCTTCGAGGTCTCCGGCCCAACAGGCCTCATCAGAGGACTCATTGAGTTCCAATGCCTTGCAGAGTGAGACCCCTCCCAGGGCCTCTTCCCCAAAGCCTGGCTGTGACATCGAGGTGTCGTTGAAAAAGGACCTGAGCCAGTGGGCGCACCTCGGGGGCCGGACGCGCGGGAGCGGCAGTTCCCATGAATATCGACGGCGGGGCCGATCGTGGATCCGGCCCACAGCCGTACATAGTCCCGGAGACCCTCAAGGCTTCGAGATTAGGCAAGCAGCCCCTTTTGACTGGACGGGGCGATCCTACTCCAGCTACGACCACTGTCCAACCAAAGGCGTCAGGCGGCCTATCGACAGCACTGGAGAGTGCATCCATCATTGATGAACACCGCGCCCTTATGGGCGTGGTGATAGGAAAGATTCAGGCCACCGAGAGCGGACTGAATGAATCCTGCGCCAGCCTTATAAAAGGCTTAGAGGTATGTGTAGAAGACTGTCACAGTATAGATAGTAGCCCCTAATACACTATTCGGAGAGGACAGGTACCGGACAGGGGATCAACTTCCTGTCCACAGGAGACTTAGCTAATGACATATATATTTTTTGTGAATCAGATGTCTGCAGTGACTGCCTCTTCTCATACTGCGGAAGTGTCCGGACTCAAGCAGAGTCTGGTGCGGGCTGAAGAAGAACTCGGCCGAGTGAAGAAGCAGCTGGAGGAGAAACAAGGTATGTTTTGAAAACTTTTAGTAAGTTTTGACATAAGTAGGTAGTTGTGACTATCTTAAAGTATATATATCGCACACTCCAGGGGCGAATGCCGAAATTGAGGCGCTCAAGAAGGTTGTTGCCTTGGCCGAAAAGAATGTGGCCGCGGAGCCGACTCTCCGTGAGAAACACGAGGCGAGGGTCGCGGAAGCTGAACGAGAGCTTCAAGAGGCCGTAGGGAGAAACGAGAGCTTGGAGCAGAGTCTATCGTTGAAGGAATCCCAACTTTCCCAAGCTCTCTGGACCGCGAATGAGGCTCGGGTGGAAGCCCAGACCGTGCTGAGGGATATTCAGGAGGCGTGGAAGATTGCGGCTGGTAATGGGGATGTTTGTTTTTTCAAGGTGTGTTATGCTTTCGCAGGAAAGATTCATGGTGACCCATTGAATCCTAATTTTTTCAGGGGCATTTGCGGATTGCCACGCAGCATATCTGATGCTGCCCAATTCTGCCGAGCTGAGAAGAAGGAAACTGCGGAGAAGCTCTTCAGGTCGAATGTATTTGGTGCCGAACTATCCGGTGCCATTTGTCAACCAGCTCAAACAGCTGATCGAGCTACATCAGGCAGCCGAACTAGCCATGAAGGATTTGGTTATCCGGCTGTGGCCCGCCGAGCCCATACCGAGCAGTTTCTTCGGGCTCGTGAAGCGGATTGGGAGGGCCTGCTCTCGGCTGGACGTCATTAAGCGGTCAGTTTGCATAGAAGGGGCACGAATGGCGTTTGCCCGTGCAAAAGTGCACTGGGTGAAGCTTGATGCTGAGAAGCTGATGACCGAGGGGCCGCCGGAGGGGAAGGGGCACCACAAGCCCGAACTATATTATGATGGCGTCCTGAAAGGCGCCCGCCTCGTGGCCGAGGAATGTACGAAAGACATTATTTTTCCCTGAAAGCAGTTGTGCTATCCTTTGTAAGGCAAAACAGAGTCACGTACATGTAGGTGTCTGTTATGTGTAAATTTTGTTCCTGCGCGGCCGTTTAATATGTTAGTTTTGAGAGTTGGCCAGTCGTCGGCTTCTGTCCCATGTAGGAACTACGGGGGTGTTCGGGATACACCTGAACACTCTTTATCCCATTCTTGGGTCCATGAAGGAGGTGTTCAGCACAGTGAACCAGGCAACCGGACTATAGGGCTTTATTACTCCCACTTAGCCATAGGAATTTGAGTATGGGAGGCGCAGCCCCTGGTGTTCGGAAGACCGCACGAGGGGCTCTAATAGCGCCTGATAGGTGAACCGATCCTTCACACGCTGCATTTTATTATGGCATTATGTGGAATAAATCTTTAAAGATCTTACAACCTCTCGAACAGCTGACCAGCTCTCGCCTTATCATGACAGTCGGTTTTCGGCTTTCTCTACTAAGGCGTTCGTCCAGCAGAACCGGGACACAATCGCAGTAGTTCTCCTAGTGCTACCTTAGCCGATATCGCGGAACGTAAGGTACCAAAACATGGGAGCCGGGCAAACCCAAGACATGATTCGGAGCTGATGCATATAATGCTATGAGTTCGGGGTGCCGAACGACCAAGAAGGTGTTCGGACTTTAGTCGCCGTAGTACGGGTGCAAGGAAGCCCCTGGCGTTCCAAGGCATAACACGATATTCAGATGCCGTTATGACAAAAATGTCATTGATAAATAGCAGATAAGCGTCAAATGACTCTACATGCTGTATTTACGTAATACGTCTATGCATATGAGTACGATGCATGTTATAAAAGGGAGGCATGACGGCAGAACCTGTTAGGGCTGTGCGGTGGTTGGCTGTGCAGGAATCCGGAGGAATATCCGAATTGTATTCAGGTGGGGTGGACATCCCCCATGTGTGCATCCGAGCTAATTCCAAGTCGCCGGTCCAGTTGTGCGCGAGGGCGAACCTGCAAATAATGCGTAAGAGGCGTGTGTGAGCAGTGGCTGAGCCATGGATGTGACCCGTCCGGCTTATGCTGAAGGATCTGTATTAGTTATGATTAGGTTGGGGTATCATGAAGTAGTTCGGACTCCCTTATCGTTGTCCGGGAGTTCGGCTGTCGAATTTAGGTTCGATTGAAAAAACTGTGACTCGCTGCTTCAATGAATAAAGGAGCCGAATATTCTTTGGTGTCGAGGCGAAGCTCGGTCTTGACCGCAATTGTGACGTCATCACGTGGGTCTTGGGTGATAATGCGTTTAGTCGCAGTGTATCCTGGCGGTGCTGAATAGCTACTGCCTAGAGGTATAGGACCAAAAGTTGGTATGTCATTTTTGGCTATCCGAAGAACATCTCCGGGGTGGCGGCGCCAACGCAGCCTTCACGCCTTTTTGTGACACTCTAAGATGAGTTTTTCTGGTGGGTCTGATCCTTGAGTGATTGGTCCCTAGATTTGATAATCTAGGCTTCTTCATGCTCCTTCTAGCGCCGGCCTGCCGATTTGTTTAAAGACCCAGCATTCTCTATTGGTATGATTGGCGGCTGCTCCTGGGGTGCCATGAATTTGACATGGGTGGTCAAGTATGCGATTCAAGCTAGAGGGGCCCGGATTAAGATGTTGAAGTCTCTTCTCCCACTCAATGGGTTGATGATTACGGGCTCCTGTGTTGATCGCCGTTCCTTGGGCGCCATTTTTTGCCTTGGGACGCTTGTATTTGTGGTACCAAGGTTTGTAGACTCTGTTTTTGTCCACTGATGCGTTCGGGTTGCTCGCTATGTTGTTGTTTAGTGTGTAATGCTGGTTTTGTGCGCAGCCCCTTGCCACAGTGTGCTGTAGGCGGGGTGTAGGCCTGCGTTTGATTTTTAGTGCCGCCTCCTTGAATTGAGGTAGTAGCCTGCGCTTTGGGTAGTATCTTGTTCGGCGCTCGAGTCCGTATTCTTCGGCTGCCCGGGCCTTAGTCCGTCTGTCTGTGGGAAGATTTTTATCAGCTTGAGGCTGCTGATGTTTCTTTTTCAGGCTTCTTGCAGTGGCCATAAGCCGGCGCTTGAAGTGTTCCTGCTTTATTGGATTCTCTAGTACGCCGAAATTGCTGTTACCAAGGCTCACCTCGTCTCCGGAGGGAGGCATATAGTTATCGTCCTCCAAGTATTCCTCCGTCGCCTGTTCATCTTGGCCAGCCTGCCCGTGTTCCTATTCGGCTTGCTCAAAGGTGGGTTGATCAGGATCGTTTTCCTCTTCGGCACCATATGGATTTTCTTCTCCAGTGTCGGTATTGTTGTGGCGAGGCTTGGAGCGGCGCCGATGATGCCCGTGTTTTGCTTTCTTCCCCGAGGGGTTATCTTCCGTCACCTCATCGCCATTGGTTTCCTTGGGAGTATCCACCATATATATATCATATGAAGAGGTGGCAGTCCAGCGCCCTGTGGGCGGTGGTTCTCGTTCTTCTCCTGCATTGTCATCTATACCGTCGATGTCTTTGGAGTCGAACTCAAGCACGTCGGTCAAGTCATCGACCGTGGCAATTAAGTGGGTGGTGGGTGGGTAACGAGTTTCTTCGTCGCCAGCTTCCCACTCGAGCCGGACATAGTTCGGCCAGGAGTCTCCTGACAAAGAAAGAGACTTCAAAGAAATCCTCTAATGTGCTCAAGAGAAGACACTATAACATCGGAGATGACCTCAGCTGCCTCTTGTGTGACCAACTAGTTGAAGAGGATGTGGAGCACATGATCTTTCAATGCCCATTTAGCAAATACAGCTGGTCCAAAATTGGCATCACGTGGGATGCATCTGGATCCAGATTGCAATGGATAAGCAAAGCCTCTAATAATTGGGATAAGCCCATGTTCATGGAAATCTTCTTGCAAGCAGCCTGGAGCATATGGAAAGAAAGGAATAACAAACTCTTTAGAGGCATCACTCCAACATATCATAATTGGCTTGATAGGTTCAAAAAAGACTTTGTCCTACTTCAATACAGAACCAAAGTTGATTTGAGAGACTTTATTCTCTCCTTTCTAAACAACCTCCATCCCAACTAGTTAGTCCAGGTCTCTATTTATCCACACTCCCTCCCAAAGTGGAGGATGAGATGTCTGTAAATATGGATTGTACATTGTACCTTACTTCTTGAGTAATACAAACACAGTGTGAGCCTCTCCCACTGTATAATTCCTCAAAAAAAACAAAGAAAGAGACTTCAAAGAATTCAGCACGTCTCCGAAGGGTGAGTGCTGAAAGATATCCGCGGTGGTGAACTCCATGACTGGAGCCCAGTTAGATTCAATGGGCACGGATGCGCGCGGTCCGGAACACACGGCCGGAGACGAGTCCGGGGGTCCAAAGACACAGATCCCTTTGGGAGAGTGGTCTATGTTCGGCTCCAACGCCGAGGAGTGTGCCGCCTCCGGGGCGGGGTCCATCCACCCATCCTTGGAAGGCACGACCTGCTCTGGAACAAAGTCCGGAGCTGTAGCAGGTGCGATGTTCCAAATACCATCCAACTGCAGATCTAGGTCATGCACATCGTGATTGTTCGACGTTCTTGACACGGGCCCGAATCCGTCAAAGATCAAGTCTCCGCGGATGTCGGTCGTGTAGTTTAGGTTTCCAAACCTGACCTGATGGCCAGGGGCGTAGCTATCGATCGACTCTAGATGGCCAAGCGAGTTGGCCCGCAGTGCGAAGCTGCTGAACATAAAGATCTGTCAGGGGAGAAAAGTCTCGCCCAGAACAGCGTGGTTGAAGGTTGGAGAAGCCATCTAACCTTGCAGCGACGACACAGAGGAACTCTCAATGAAAGCACCAATGTCGGTGTCAAAACCGGCAAATCTCGGGCAGGGGGCCCCGAACTGTGCGTCTAAGGCTAATGGTAACAGGAGGCTGGGGACACGATGTTTTACCCAGGTTCGGGCCCTCTCGATGGAGGTAATACCCTACTTCCTGCTTGATTGATCTTGATGATATGAGTATTACAAGAGTTGATCTACCATGAGATGAGAGAGGCTAAACCCTAGAAGCTAGCCTATGGTATGATTGTTGATGATAATGATGATGAGTCCTACGGACTAAACCCTCCGGTTTATATAGACACGGAGGGGTCTAGGGTTACACAGAGTCGGTTTTACAGTGAAGGAGATCTACATCTGAATCGCCAGCTTGCCTTCCATGCCAAGGAGAGTCCCATCCGGACACGGACGAAGTCTTCAATCTTGTATCTTCATAGTCCAACAGTCCGACCAAAGTATATAGTCCGGCTGTCCGGATACCCCCTTATCCAGGACCTCCTCACCAGTGCCTCCACCTCCACACCCATCACCGTTGCCACCGTCTTTGACCTTTGGCATGCTCGCTTGGGCCACCCCAACCCCACCATTTTACGTCAAATTCTTAGGAGTTTCACTTTCTCATGTAATAAGCTCGACGAGCACTCTTGTGAGGCTTGTCACTTAGGCAAGCACGTTCGTCTTCCCTTTAGTGCGTCTACTTCCGTTTCCACTTTTCCATTTCAATTGCTTCATAGTGATGTTTGGACGTCTCCCGTTGCGAGTAACACGGGCTATCTATACTACTTGGTGATCTTAGATGATTATTCTCATGATGTGTGGACTTTTCCTCTTTGTTGTAAATCTGACGCTTTAGCCACACTCACTGCCTTTTATTCCTATGTCACCACCCAGTTCGGTCGCCCCATACTCGCCCTCCAAACTGATAATGGAAAAGAGTTTGACAACTTCGCTCTTCGCACACTTCTCGCCTCTCACGGCACCATCTTCCGTCTGACTTGCCCCTACACTTCACAGCAGAACAGCCGCATCGAGCACATTCTCCACACTCTTAATGACTGCGCTCGCACATTACTCTTTCACTCTAACATGTCCGCTTGGTTTTGGCCCGATGCTCTCGCCACTGCCACTCTCTTAGTTAACATTCATCCGTGTAGCCCTCGGTGGAACTACGCACCTCACCACCTTCTCTTCGGTACACCACCGTCCTGTGATGGTCTCCGCATTGTTGGGTGTCTCTGTTATCCTAGCACCGCATCCACCATGCCACACAAGCTTGCACCATGTTCCATCCCATGCATCTTTCTTGGCTACCCTCCTAACACCAAAGGTTACCGATGCTATGATCCTGTCACTCATCGTGTGTACACCTCAAGACACGTATACTTTGTCGAGACGGTGTTCCATTTTTTTTCAGGTTCCTCCGGCTTCAGCCCCTTCGGTGCTGGCCCCCGCGCCCCCTTCTTGGAGCAATGCGTGGCGGCGGCCCCAGAGCCCCCCCCGGCACGGCGCCTTCTACCGCCACCACCCGGTTTTTCTACTCCCTCCCTAGAGGTCGAGTCTGACCGGGCTCCTGGATCCCCGTCTCCCTCCTACGAGGTTGAGCTGGTGGGTACTCCACCCGCCACTCCGGCTGGCACCGCCACTTCGGCGACGGGCTCGACATCCTCCTCGCCTTTCACCCGCTCGGTCGCCGGCTCGGCTAGCGCCGCCGCCACGACCCCCATCATCGGCGCCGCAGCCCCTATCGCCACCGCAGGCGCCCCTTTCGTGGCTACGACCCCTGATGCCGCCGCGGCCCCCGCCGCCATCGCCAGCCCTGCTGCCCCGCCTGTTGGCGTGACTACTCGTGCCCGAGCAGGATTGCTTCGGCCGAGCACGCAGTACTCCTCTGACGAGTATGTGTGCGCCGCCTCGACGTCGACACCATCACCCATTCCCACCTCCGCTTGTGCTGCCCCATTGGCTAGTTGCGATGCAGGAGGAGTTCGACGCCTTACAACGCAACCGCATGTGGCAGCTTGTTCCGTGACCCTCTCGTGCCAATGTCATCACTAGCAAGTGGGTGTTTCACCACAAGACTGCCCGGACAGTTCACTCAAGCGCTACAAGGCTCGGTGGGTGGTTCATGGATTTAAGCAGCGCGTGGGCGTGGACTTCACCGACACCTTTGCCCCGGTTGTTAAACCGGGAACGATTTGCGCCGTGCTCCAGCTGGCGGTCTCGGGCGCCTAGCCTATGCACCAGTTGGATGTCTCCAACGCCTTCTTGCACGGTCATCTTGCCGAGTAGGTGTACTGTGAGAAGCCCACTGGCTTGGTCGACGATGAGCACCCAGACTTTCTGTGCTTACTCTGCCATTCTCTTTACGGGTTGAAGTAGGTGCTGTCGGTGTCAAAACCGGTGGATCTCGGGTAGGGGGTCCCGAACTGTGAGTTTGAGGCTAATGGTAACAGGACGCGGGAGACACGATGTTTACCCAGGTTCGGGCCCTCTCGATGGAGGTAACACCCTACTTCCTACTTGATTGATCTTGATGATATGAGTGTTACAAGAGTTGATCTACCACGAGATCGTAGAGGCTAACTCTAGAAGCTAGCCTATGATTATGTTCTTCTCCTACGGACTAAACCCTCCAGTTTATATAGACACCAGAGGGGGCTAGGGTTACACAGAGTCGGTTACAGAGAAGGGAATCTACATATCCGAATCGCCAAGCTTGCCTTCCACGCAAAGGAGAGTCCCACCCGGACACGGGGCGAAGTCTTCAATCTTGTATCTTCATAGTCCAACAGTCCGGCATAAGCATATAGTCCGGCTGTCCGAGGACCCCCTAATCCAGGACTCCCTCAGTAGCCCCTGAACCAGGCTTCAATGACGATGAGTCTGGCGCGCAGATTGTCTTCGGCATTGCAAGGTGGGTTCCTTCTCCGAATACTCCAAAGTAGATCTTGAACACAAGAATCGTGTCCGACTCTGCAAAACAAATTCCACATACCACCCTAGAGAGTACAATATTCCACGAGTCTAATCTGCTGACAATTTTTTCCATAGCGTGACATCACGCCACGGCCCGGCCATTATTCGAACCATTTTTCCCCAACCTGTTACTGCACACATATGGCGAGGCATTTTTATTGGCACGTCTTGTCGGAGTAGAGATCGTGTCCTCTTATAACGGGATTCTCATCAATATGGGTGTGGGTAACCCAACCACGCCATCAACACGACGCTCGGGGAATAAGTGAGTTTCCAGGGCAAGTGGGGATGCGCATGATTTGCTGCCTTTATAAGGAGGCAAGGACTACCCTTTTTCACCCACGCCTTTCTCCTTCTCCACTCATTCATTCTCGAGCTCCAGCGCCCAATCTCTCACCTTGTCCGCAAAATCATTCCGAACATGTCTGGAGTGGGAGGCAAGTGGATGGCCTCCTCCGTCATGAAGGAGGACATCGAGAAGCTTCGGGGGGCCGGATACTTGTCCGCAGACGTCATGCATCGGTTTCCGGCCGAAGGGCAGGTCATCCCTACCCCGAAGCCCCGGGAAAGGGTTGTATTCCTCTCCCATTTCGTCTGCGGGCTGGGTTTCCCCCTCCATCCATTCGTCCGCGGACTAATGTTCTACTATGGGCTGGACTTCCACGATTTGGCCCCCAACTACATCCTCAACATCTCGGCGTTTATCATCGTGTGCGAGGCTTTTCTCCGCATCACACCTCACTTCGGCCTATGGCTGAAGACCTTCAATGTGAAGCCTAAGGTGGTGAGCGGCCAACAAGCGGAGTGCGGAGGCGCCATGGTAGGCAAGATGCCCAACGTCACATGGCCCAAAGGCTCCTTCATGGAGCCGTGAAGGGGTGGCAATCAGGGTGGTTCTACATCATCGAGCCGCGCGACCCAATTGGGCGGCGGCCCCCGAATTTAGATCCGGCTGTTGGGTAACGTAGTAATTTCAAAAAAATTCCTACACACACACATGATCATGGTGATGCATAGCAACAAGAGGGGAGAGTGTTTCCACGTACCCTCATAGAACGAAAGCGGAAGCGTTAGCACAACACGGTTGATGTAGTTGTATGTCTTCACGATCCAACTGATCCAAGTACAGAATGTATGGCACCTCCGAATTCAGCACACGTTCAGCTCGATGACGTCCCACGAACTCCGATCCAGCAGAGCTTTGCGGAAGAGTTCCATCAGCACGACGGCGTGATGACGGTGTTGATGATGCTACCGACAGAGGGCTTCGCCTAAGCACCGCTACGATATTACCGAGGTGAAATATGGTGTAGGGGGCACCGCACACGGCTAAGAGATCAAGATATCAATTGTTGTGTCTAGAGGTGCACCCCTGCCCCCGTATATAAAGGATCAAGGGGGAGGGGGCGGCCGGCCAGGTGGAGGCGCGCCAGGGAGGAGTCCTACTCCCACCGGGAGTAGGACTCCCTTCTTTCCTATTCCAAGTAGGAGAGGGGAAGGAAGGGGAGGAGAAGGAGAAGGAAGGAGAGGGAGGAAAAGGAGGAAAGGGGGGCCGGCCCCCTAGTCCAATTCGGTTTGGGCTAGGGGGGCCACGCGCCCTATCTCCTCTCTTCCACCACTTGGCCCATGAGGCCCATTACTTATTCCTCGCATTCATGTGACTCCCCGGTGCCCCGAAAAATACCCGAATCACTCGGAACCTTTCCGATGTCCGAATATAGTCGCCCAATATATCGATCTTTACGTCTCCACCATTTCGAGACTCCTCGTCACATCCCCGATCTCACCCGGAACTCCTAACTAACATCAAATCACATAACTCGTAATATAAATCGTCACCGAACTTTAAGCGTGCGGACCCTACGGGTTCGAGAACTATGTAGACATGACCGAGACACATCTCCGGTCAATAACCAATAGTGGAACCTGGATGCTCATATTGTCTCCTACATATTCTACGAAGATCTTTATCGGTCAAACCGCATAACAACATATGTTGTTCCCTTTGTTCTATGTTACTTGCCCGAGATTCGATCGTTGTTATCTTAATACCTAGTTCAATCTCGTTACCGGCAAGTCTCTTTACTCGTTACGTAATGCATCATCCCGTAACTAACTCATTATCTATATTGCTTGCAAGGCTTATAGTGACGTGCATTACCGAGAGGGCCCAGAGATACCTCTCCGACAATCGGAGTGACAAATCCTAATCTCGAAATACGCCAACTCAACATGTACCTTCGGAGACACCTGTAGATCTCCTTTATAATCACCCAGTTACGTTGTTACGTTTGGTAGCACACAAAGTGTTCCTCCGGTAAACAGGAGTTGCATAATCTCATAGTCATAGGAACATGTATAAGTCATGAAGAAAGCAATAGCAACATAATAAACGATCAAGTGCTAAGCTAACGGAATGGGTCAAGTCAATCACATCATTCTCCTAATGATGTGATCCCGTTAATCAAATGACAACTCATATCTATGGCTAGGAAACTTGACCATCTTTGATTCAACGAGCTAGTCAAGTAGAGGCATACTAGTGACATTATCTTTGTCTTTGTATTCACACATGTACTAAGTTTCCGGTTAATACAATTCTAGCATGAATAATAAACATTTATCATGAAATAAGGAAATAAATAATAACTTTATTATTGCCTCTAGGGCATATTTCCTTCACCGGCGTCCCCATGCGGCTCACCTCCTAGAAAGAGAAGGGCCTACCCTGGGGCTCAGTGGAAGAATTGACCGGACTTCTGTCTTGTGTCAAAAATATGATAGACAAGAAAATCAAGCTTGTCAACGTGGTCCAGGTTATGCTCTTCCGCCGGATTCTTCTATGCTAGAGATGGACTTACAATCTGTGGGAGTTCGACCTGGCCGTACACCGGATGCTACGAGAGCTCTTCAACACGACGCACGAAGACATCTGCAGGGTGTTGTTCAAGGCCAACGAGGTACCACTGCCCACATTCGAAGATCGTGGGCTCAGCGCAAGACGCCAAGCCAATTCGGTAAGTTTTCATATTCACAGGATATGTCTTTTATTAGCACATCCGCGGGAGGAACCTAAGCCTCCATGCCAATATTTTAGGCCTGGGTAACGGTAGCGGAGCAGATCGATTGTCCGGCTCCGCTTCCCAAAGATCCAGAATCGACTCTTCTAATGAAGATGCCGTTTCCGGCACCCTATGATGTGCCAGAGAAGAAGGCCAAGAAGACGGCAACGGGGACCCACTAGTAGAAAAGGGGGCATCAGTCCCGGTTCATAAGGGCCTTTAGTCCCGGTTCTTGAACCGGGACTAAAGGGTCGTGACTAATGCCTCTACCCTTTAGTCCCGGTTCTAACACGAACCGGGACTAAAGGCCCTCCACGTGGCCACTGCGAGCAGCCGAAGCAAGGGGGCCTTTGGTCCCGGTTGGTGACTTGAACCGGGACCAAAAGGCTTCCACGTGTCAGCAGCTGAGGTTTTTCTTTTTTTTTAAAAAAAATGTGGCTGGTTTAGGGGTTTTGGGGGTTAATTTTAGGTTGTTATTAGCTTGCTAATAGAGAGAAGTGTCCTCTCTTATACTGCTATGTTCATTTCACCCGCTGATATATAATAACTATGCATGCTCGCATCATACATCATCATATATAATAACAAGTCCTACTAATCATGCATCATCATATACAACTTCTACTCGTTATTAATAACAAGTCATACGATCATCATCCTCATAGTCATCGAACCCAACCCTACATAATTGTTCTTAGCACATGATCATCAGATCAGGTAGGACCTAAACACCCTTAAGGTAAAATAGCATAAAACAATATAGACCCTGACTCTCTATTATGAAGAATGGAGATCATCCTGTCTCCAATTCTTGCGCTTCACCTCCTTTTGCTTGCAAGAAGCTGCATACGACTATCCATACATTTTTTCCATTCTTTGATTGTCATGTCTCCACTTCTTTTAGAAATCCGGTATGGACAATTGAGATTCGTAGGACGACCTGGTTATATGTTCAAAACATCAAGGCGACCGTGCGTATACATCAGATGAGGCACACAATCATTCGGGATTATCTGTTGAAAAACATAGTAATAACTTCGTAGTTAGCAATGATGTACTAGTTTTAGAAGTATTTAAAAAAAGATGCAAGGATGTCGTAAGAGTAAAAAATCTTACCAGGGTATCTCCATGGTAGTTACCATAGTTCAACACGTGCACTAGTGGCACGTATTGACCATAATGTTGAGGAGTTCGATTGTAGACATTGTAATTCTCAAGATCATTACAAAATGCGATCAGATGATTTTTCTCCTTATAAGTTAATTCGGAGCCATCGGTGTAGTGGGTTTTGTCTACCATTTTCTGCACATTCTTTGAAGAATGAAAATAAGCTGTCAATGGAAACAAGCTGTCAACTATTTTGAAATAAACAATATAAATTACTTAATAACTATGTTAAGCTCACATGGGGGAAGAATTGGAGGTGTATCCACAAGGACCCAAATGCCCATATTGTCTTGCTGGATTGTAGGATCACCAAGATCCATGGTGACAAGCATACCCTCATCAAAACCATACATCTTGCAAAGTGCTTCCCAATTTTTGCAACCAAAATGGGTTACACTCTCAGCATTGTACAACTTTACTTGAAAATCCACACCATGATGGGTCCTTAGGAGAACTTTTTTGGTTTCCATACTTTCATGGTCTTCAAAACCCATCCTCTCCAAGACATAGTGTCTTGCATAGCATGGGATAAGCTAGACAAATTGGAAAAGATGAAAAATACACGTTAAAATAGTTGAAGTCGTGCTTAATTACGAAAAAAACTATTGTCGTCGTTGTGTACGGTATGAACATCGAAGGTCTCCTCGAGCTTAATGCTGAAGCGCCGATCTTCGTCCAGCTCAATGAACCTATCGCACATACCTCGGTCGTCGTGGCACCAGTCGCACTCCCCCGGGCGGTTTTCGTCGTCCGAGTACGACATTTCCGGCCTAAGTTCATAATTCAAATATTAAATATATGTACTAAAAAACCTAAATTAGATCATTATTATTAATCACAGGTTGACTATCGGTGATGGTACGTAGCTCCTCCTTTCATTCCCGAGTGCATTATTACAACAAATTGTCTAGCACACAGGAATGAAGGAGAAGCTACCCCCACGATGGCGTGGATGATGGAGGGGGCTCCTAGATTTCTGCATAGAGTGCTCTTCAATTTTAGCATTCAAAGTAGAAGTACTTTTCCAATATGAGCATTCAATAAGCAAAACCAAATCGTAAAATAAAGTAGGATTCAAATTAGCATGCATTCAATTATAACCAAAAGTACATCATCTCTTGTGTCTGTACATCGTCGAATACTCCTCGAATACTATCATACATATAGCATCGCTAATTAATACAGCTAGAACCATAGTGCCCAACGGGTATCGTCGCGGGCGGTGGACACCCAAAGATAAGGAACGATCACAGGATCATAGCTCCAGTGAGATCCCTGAAGAACCTGCCAGGTATTGTCGAACCTGCCCTCCAACGCAACCATGTAGTGACGGACGTGCTCGTCCTCCTCGCTGACACGGTGACGTACCACCTCTGTGGTGTCAGGAAGCCTCGGCACCGTCACTGGCCCATGCGACCGCCACCAAACAAGGATCGGGTCAACAACAGGCTGCCTCCTCACCAACCTACGTCCCCCAGAAGGTAGCACCTCCCAATACCAGCCCGACGGAGCCCAGTCCCGAACATGGCCCTAATCAAGCAGGCATCCACCACCGCCGAGTCGACGACGATGAGGATGCGGGATAGGCATCATTGACGTCGATGCGGTAACTACTTCTATATATAGTTAAATAAAGTAGCTTTATTAATTAAATCAACTAGTTCAACTACTAAGCACTTACTATAAATAAATAAAGTAGTACTTATTAAAAATAAACTACTTTTATTAAGTACTACTTACTAAAAATAAACTGGTTTAACTATAGTTCTATTATTTTTCTAACTAATTTTCCTATACATACACAATAAATTGACAAAGAAAATACTATGAACAAAAAAATCATTAAAATTCTATGAACAAAATTAGAACAGAAAAAAATCATATAAATTCTATGAACAGAAAAAAATCATAAAAAAAATTGACATCTAAATTACTTACACAATATGAAAAAAATTGACATCTAAATTACTTACACAATATGAAAAAAAATTGACATCTAAATTACAACAGAAAAAAATCAAAAAAAATTGACATCTAAATTACA
>NC_057810.1:66042289-66073113 GCF_018294505.1 Triticum aestivum | reverse complement strand
ACGGAGAAGAGATTGAACTGGGGATGGGCGGTTCTGAAATTTTCCTAAGTGCTACTTATATAGCAAAGGCATTGGTCCCGGTTTGTGGCACCAACTGGGACCAATGCCACCCTTTAGTCCTGGTTGGTGCCTCCAACCGGGACCAAAGGCCTCTTTTCAGCAGCCCAAAGGGCGGGAAGCAGAGGCTCCAACCGGGACTAAAGGGGGGGGGGCATTGGTACCGGTTGGTTCCACGAACCGGTACCAATGCACCCCTTTAGTTTCGGTTGGCGCCACCAACCGGGACTAAAGGCCCTGTGCTGCCCGCGTCGCGGCATGTAAGTTTAGTCCCACCTCGCTAGCTGAAGGTTCTCGAGAGTGGTTTATAAGCCCCAGTCCTGCTGCCCTCTCGAGCTCCTCTCAAATGCAGGCTTACGGGTCTAAACTCACTATATGTGCCTGTGGGCCTATTGGGCCTATTGCGGGCCTGAATTCTGGCCCATTGTTCGGTTTCTAGTCGTATTCATGCCATGGTAGCCCTTTAGGTGGCACTTTTTTTTATTTTTTTATTTTATTTTTCTTTGAATTATTTTTTTTTCTTTTTATTTTTTATTTTTTTATTTTTTTTCTTTTAGCTCAGATTAATTATAATCTTTCTAATTACTTATTTATTTTCTTTTATGATATTTTTTTTGCTATTAAAGTTTGTAACAAAATTCTAATTACTCATTTATGTTCTTTTATGATAATTCTTTTTGTTTTTAATGTTTTGAACAAAATTCTAATTGCTTATTTATTTTCTTTTATGAATTATTTATTTTATTTTGTTTTATTTTATTTGGTACAGGTTTTAAGGCTGGTGCCCCACGAGCACCTTTTAGTACCGGTTCGTGCCATGAACCGGTAAAAGAGTTTTTTAGTTGATTCTTTCTGCAGCTGTTTTTTAGTCCCACCTCGCCAAGCGAGAGGCACTCGCAGCGGTTTATAAGCTCCGAGTGCAGAGACGATGCAGAAGAGGCTCAATGCTAACCTGCACGTTGCTTAGCTTTAAGCCTTGAGGAATAGGGTAGACTGCACGGAGCTATGTGCAGTGCAGTTTACACTATTCCGAAAGCCTTGAAGCTAATTAACGAGCACTGCGCCTCTTTTTTATTTTTAAAGACTTATTACAACTCATAAAAAAATAGAAAAAAATAAATATAGCAGAAAAGAAAAAAAACTATATAAAAAACTACTCAGAAATAAATAGAAGAAAAAATAGTTGTGATTAACTTTACTAAAAAAATGAGCATAGATGCGCTTATAGAGAAAATTAGACCTAAATTCATAATACATCTCTACTAACTTTAGAGAAATTCAATATGAATTTAGGTCAAATTCCCTGTATAAGGGCATCTATTTTCACTTTGAGAGGAGCACAAAAAGGTAGAGAGGAAGGGGCTTATAAACGGGTGTGAGCGCCCTTCGGTTGGCGAGGTGGGACTAAACTCTGACCGCAACGAGGACCAACCCGTTAGTCCCGGTTCGTGCCACCAACCGGGACTAATGGGCTGCCTTTGGTCCCGGTTCATCCCACCAACCGGGACCAATGGTGGTGGGCCAGGAGCGAGGCCCATTGGTCCCAGTTCGTCCCACCAACCGGAACCAAAAGGTCCAGATGAACCGGGACCAATGGCCCACGTGGCCCGGCCGGCCCCCGGGGCTCACAAACCGGGTCCAATGCAACCATGCATTGGGCCCGGTTCTGGATTGAACCGGGACTAATGGGCTGACCCGGCCTGGACCAATGCCCCCTTTTCTACTAGTGACCAGAGACGGTCTCCGGCACAAGGTGATATTGGACTAGTGAGAGATCATCCTATAATGCTACCGTCAATCAAAGCAAAATAAGATGCATAAAGGATATACATCACATGCAATCAATATAAGTGATATGACATGGCCATCATCATCTTGTGCTTGTGATCTCCATCTCCGAAGCACCGTCATGATCACCATCGTCACCGGCGCGACACCTTGATCTCCATCGTAGCATCATTGTCATTTCACCACCTATTGCTTCTACGACTATCGCTACCGCTTAGTGATAAAGTAAAGCAATTACTGGGCGATTGCATTGCATACAATAAAGCGACAACCATATGGCTCCTCCCAGTTGCTGATAACTCGGTTACAAAACATGATCATCTCATACAATAAAATATAGCATCACGTCTTGACCATATCACATCACAACATGCCCTGCAAAAACAAGTTAGACATCCTCTACTTTGTTGTTGCAAGTTTTACGTGGCTGCTACGGGCTGAGCAAGAACCGTTCTTACCTACGCATCAAAACCACAACGATAGTTTGTCAAGTTAATGTTGTTTTAACCTTCTCAAGGACCAGGCGTAGCCATACTCGGTTCAACTAAAGTTGGAGAAACTGACACCCGCCATCCACCTATGTGCAAAGCACGTCGGTAGAACCAGTCTCGCGTAAGCGTACGCGTAATGTCGGTCCGGGCCGCTTCATCCAACAATACCGCCGAACCAAAGTATGACATGCTGGTAAGCAGTATGACTTGTATCGCCCACAACTCACTTGTGTTCTACTCGTGCATATAACATCTACGCATAAAACTTGGCTCAGATGCCACTGTTGGGTAACATAGTAATTTCAAAAAAATTCCTATGCACACACAGGATCACGCACTACTAGGAAAAGGCCTACTAGTGGCGCACCAGTTTTGCCTACTAGTGGCGCACTACTGGTGCGCCACTAGTACCCTGCCATTAGTATTATATACTAATGGCGCACCACTGGTGCGCCATTAGTATACCAGATACTAATGGCGCATCAGGGAGTGCGCCATTACTAACCCTTAGGTGCTCCACTGGTATTCCCTCTAGGTGCGCCACTAATAGCCTTATAGGTGCGCCACTAGTAATAAAGGATGGTGCGCCACTAATAAGGGCTGAAATGCGCCACTAGTAATGTATTTGGAAAACAAAAAAATCCAAATTTACAGAAAACAACCTATAAGGAAAAATAATTTAAAAACAAAAAAATGAAATAGAATCATAATTTTTGTTATAGTAAGAATATTACAATGTCTTTACAAGTACCAAATAAAAGAAAAATTACAAAGAAATAAAAAGGAAATTCTAAAACTAATCTTCGAGTAATCTTTTCTTCTTTTTCTTTACTTTATCCCTGCAAAGAATGATAGAAATATGTGAGAATGAACATTCCAGAGAAGTGAAATTGAGCAATTATTTGCATCCGACATCGAAGATCTAAGATACCTTGAATCATAGACATGGGTCATTTCATGAAGCCAAGAGTCTATGCCATTCAGGATGCACAGTTCCCTGTCAGAAGAACTTAATTATTCAGTAAACACAGTCCTAAGCTTTTTACATGAGACAAAACATAAGGTACATGCTTGACCTAAGCTACGGCCACGCTAATTCTGCTAACAACACACATGCAACTAGCTAATCAAGATTACTACTAACATAATTCACCGAAAAGAGTAACAGGTGATGCATCAAAAGGAATCTGGCCAGATCCGATCACATTAGATGAGCCTAGGTGTGTGGATCCAAAACAAAGTGTGCTAATCTTTGATAAATGAAAGTTAAGGTTAATAATCTAAACTTTAATATTCTGAACTTTGTTACAGTTTAGCCCAAGGAGAGATGCTCTATTCCTAAGAAATTAACTATTTATTGGCATAAACATTGTGATTGATGTGTCGATGAAGGAGTTTAAGTTCTGTACCCCATGCATTGTGCCACCGTCCAGTGCGGCTCGCTGTGCCATAGGGTCCTCATCTCGACAGTGTGTGCATTTTGAAATGAGAATGTGTTCTATTCTAGAACTATAACTGAATTCTTCAGCTCCAACGGTTTGATTAAAGCAAGTATAAGCTCCCTCCCTGCACAAAACAAATGAAGGAAGCATACGGTACATCGTTAGCATGTGATTATCATGAAGTACACTATAGTTGTAATAATCCTATATAACTATAAAGTCAATCCCCACTGAACATTTTTCCTGCCCTCACAACCTACCACATCAGCAAATTACTAACTTCTTTTAGTTGTTCAAAGATGGAAACCAGCACTGATATACGTGCAAAGTTCTGAGGACATTGTTTAACCAATAGTAAAATATGTACTTACATTGTTGGTTCTGAGGACATGGAGTAATAAGCTATAATAAAGTTGCAAAATTATGAGAAGAATAAGAGTAGCAAGTAAAAAACAGAAGCCGCGATACCTTTCAGGGTATTTTGATTTGAAAGCATCCAATAAGGGACCTCCATGTTCTCTCAACATGTATGTCAGCCACTCACTAAACCTTGAATCAGAAGTAAAATTCAGTAAAACACCTACACATGTTCTACTGCAACTAGGACATCGTAAGCAGTACATAGATTCCTATATACCTAAGCAACTACTGAATCAATCTAAACATCTAAAAATTCAGAGCTTGAACCCTAGGCTAGTGACAGTTCAGTACAGAATGCAGAAGCAGAGCAGAGAGAGAAGAAGGAGGATTACCTGGAGATCTCGATGCAGAAGGAGCGTCGATGCAGTGAAGAGGCGAGGCAGTGAAGGCGTAGCACCATAGTACCATCCATGGTGGAACCCTCTGCTGCACCAGCAGACGACACCAGCCACGGTGGGCACCACAGTGCTGAACGGCGGCACCAGAGACGCCAGCACCACCAGTGTATACAAAAAAAAGTTAGGGCTTGCAAACAGGTCACGCTTCTACTCTTCCTTTAATACAAATATACAATGTTTACCAATATATTACAAAAATAATTTTTAAAAATCCTAAACTAATTTTTATTGCTTTAATACAAATACAATGTTTACAATATATTACAAAAGCAATGTCACAACCTAGTTAGTCATGCATTAGAGTGTTGCATCATGTTTACTCTTTCATCAGAAACTTGAAATGGGGATGACAGAACCCCCAGTCCCCTCTGAAACCAACTAGGGTTACTAAAATAATTTTTCAATGAACCTGAAATGCCCTTCTAAAATGCCCATCATTTTTGTCTTGGTTCAGAACCTCTGCCAAAAGTGGTGCACATTTTCCTAGGCCATCCTAGGGTTTTTGAATTAAATCATAAATATTTGAATTTGGGCATTTAAAATAATATAAAATATTTAAATGCTCAAATATCCCCAAACTAAAATGTCTCATGTTGGAAATAATCCAACTATGGGTCAGGAATAGTTTGGTGATTTTTGGAGTTGCCTAGGTATTTTATTTAATTCAACAAAGTTGCAGATATATTAAATAAAAACAGAAACAGAAAAGAAGGGAAAAACTTACCTGTGCGGCCCAGCCAGCTGGCCGGCCCAGCAAGCCAGCCCAGCCCACCACCGCCGTCGTCCTCCTGGCGCCAGTCGGCCAGGCGTGTGTCCGGCGCGCGCGCACGGCCGGAGCGCCACGCCACCAGCTCGTCTGCCTGCCTCCCTCGCCAGCGCGACGCCGCGGCGCTTCTTCTCGGTGCCGCCCCGATCCCCTGGCCTTATCCCTCTCTCTCTCTCCCGTGCTGCTCTCTCTCTCTCTCTCTCGGCCGAACACCACCGTCGCCGCCGTTCGCCATAGCCACCGTCTCCGACCACCCCTCGCTCCCCCGACTAGCTCAGGAGCTCCGCCTCGACTCCCTCTTCCTCCCCACCGCTCCACAGCTCCCCGGAAGCTCTGCATCGCCGCCACGTCGCCGTTCCCCTCTTCGGGCTCCGATCGTCGTCGCCGTCGAATTCACCGTCACCAGCGCGTCCCCGAGCCCGCTAACCATCCCTGCAGCTCCGCGGTGAGCCCCCGGATCGTTTCCCCCTTCTTCCCTGGTCTCTCCCGACCTCTAGGCCCTAGCCCCACCTTGGCCGAGAGCTCCACGCCGCCGGCGATGTCGCCGTCGTGGCCACGGTCGCCGTAGCGCCCAACCGAGCACACCATCGTGCTCCCCACCTCACCAGGAGCACGCAGCACGCACCAACGCCTCCCCAAACCCCCTGCAACACTGATCCCGACCGCACCCGAACTCCGGCCGCCGCAGCCGAGCTCGCCGCCGTCAACTCCGGCCACCCCGAGCCCAACCACCACCACCAATAGTCGCGGCTCAACCTCAGCAACACGTAGATGCCTTCCGCCGTCCATTTGGTTGCCGGAATGGCAAAAAGCACTTTCGCCGCCGTCTCGGACCTCGCCGGCGTCATGTCGCCGGTGGGGTTTGACTTGTCCGACCTGGGGTTTGACCCCCCAGGGTCACTGACGCGTGGGCCCTGTCGGCCAGGTGGTTAGGTTAGCGCTAACTACTGTTAGTCAACCCCCCCCCTGACACTGACAGTGGGCCCCAGCGCCACTAATCCCTAATTAGGATTAATTTAATCCTGTTTAACCCCCCCTGTCACTGACGTGTGGGCCCCACACGTCAGGTTTGACCTCAGTCAGCCACAGTTGACCACTGACGTCATGCTGACGTCATGCTGGCGCAATAATTATATTTCTGGATTTAATTTAAATCAGGAAATTCCAGAATATTAATTAAACTTCAAAAATTCATAACTTTTATTCTGTAACTCCAAATTGGACAAATTATATATGAAAAATGATCAGAAAAATCCAATCTATCCATCTGTACTATTTTCATGCATGATCAAACAAGTTAAATTGATGTTTTAAGCAGAACAAGAAAAGGCACTTTAAAAGGCCATATTTGAATTTGAAATTTGAATCCTTGATTCAAATTTGTTCAAACACTTCTGGTTTTAGTTGCATTAGCCCAACACACTCATATTGCCATGTTTCATGCATGCATCATATTGTTGCACATTGTTTGGTGATGCCTGTGTATCGATGTCCTTTGCGACAGGATCTGTCCCCGAGGAGTACCGTGATTACCCTAACGAAGAACCGTATCAGTGCATCGAACCATCAGGCAAGCAACCAACCATTTGATCATATCGATACAATCCCATGTTCTCGCTCCTGCTCTCTTTTACTGCATTAAGACAACGCGATTCAAACTGCTGTGTGCTACGGTAGTTGAACCCATTTCCTCTGCATGACCTGTCATTGCCACAGTAACTAGATGAAACCCACTAGCATGTGTAGGAGTTGATTGAGCCATATGTATGTGTTGTTCCTACCTTGCTATGCCTGCTATGCTTAGAGTCGTGTCAGGTCTGGTTCATCGGGGTGATGGGCTGGAGTAAAATGATTATGTTGGTAATGAGAGTGGTGTGGTGAACACGATTTGGTAAAGGTATCGATGAGAGGCCATGTAGGAGTACATGGTGGGTTGTTTCATTGAAGCCGACCTTAAGCACTGAGATCTGTATGTGTGATTTAAGAATCAGCTACTACCATGCATTGGGCCCGAAACCAATGGACCCTCTCGGCTTCTTATTCACCCTAGTTCTCCGTCCAGGAGTTGCAAGTAGTTTCTGGTGTTTGTAGCCTACTGGAGGCCGTGGACAGCGCTGACCGTAGGGGTGGGCTGTGATGCGGTAGGTACGTGGCCGGGTGTACCGAATACCCGTTAGGTATCTCGGGAACCCTGTTCACATCGTTCGGGGCCGTATGGGAAACCTCGGCCGGACTCCCTGCGGATGGAACCTGAATAGGCGATAAACCTGGACTGGAGGCTTAGGTGATTAGGTAGGTCGTGGCCGACACCCACGTTGGGCTTCCGCTTGAAGGTTGCCGAGTACATGTCGTGTAAACGACGGTAAGTGGTGAGAGCGTGTATGAAGAAGTACACCCCTGCAGGGTTAACATGATCTATTCGAATAGCCGCGTCCGCGGTAAAGGACCACTTGGTTGCCTATACAGTTCATAGACAAGTAAATGGAAACTACTAAAAGCCTCAAGATAAGTGTGAGTGCCGAGGATGGCTCTTCCGTAGGAAGACGGAGGTGGATCCTCGGTAGTGTATTGAAGTGGTGAGTAGTGGACTCGTGTGCGCAAAACATTTCAAGTTGGAGTATCGTAGGATAGTCTAGCCAAGAGTCAAAGCTGGCTTGCTGCAATAACTCCACCAACCCTTCTTGATACTATGCATGTATGTAGGATCTGATGTAAGTCTTGCTGAGTACCTTTGTACTCATGTTGCTATAATCTACATTTTTACAGAAGACGCTGCAACCCCTTCTGATGGGTTCTATGTAGACGTTGACATCAACGAGTAGGCTAAAGACCCAGGTGGTGACCCTGAGCTTGTGAAGGACCACATAGTATAGCCAGGCTTTCCAAGCCTCTTTTATTTTACTAGTTGTCTGTACTCAGACAAGTTACTTCCGCTGTTGGCTTGTATGACTGTATAACTTGTATGTTGGGTCGTGAGACCCGTACCTTTGTGTGTATGTTATGTATGGCTCACTGAGCCTTAAATAAAGTACTTGTGTCGTAGAGTCATGTTGTGATGCTTTGTTGTATTTGCACATATCGAGCATATTGTGTGTATGATTGAAATGCTTGGTATGTGTGGGATCTGACTATCTAGTTGTTTATCTTTAGTAGCCTCTCTTACCGGGAAATGTCTCCTAGTGTTACCGCTGAGCCATGGTAGCTTGCTACTGCTCTGGAACACTTAGGCTGGCCGGCATGTGTCCTTCTTCGTTCCTGTGTCTGTCCCTTCGGGGAAATGTCACGCTTTGAGTACCGGAGTCCTGTTAGCCCGCTACAGCCTGGTTTACCGGAGTCCTGCTAGCCCAGTGCTACAGCCCGGACCCACTTGCTGATGACCGACACGTTCGAAGCTGGGTCATGGATGCCTGTCCCTGTAAGTCTGTGCCACTTTGGGTTTACGACTAGTCATGTCAGCCCGGGCTCCTTATCATATGGATGCTAGCGACACTATCATATACGTGAGCCAAAAGGCGCAAACGGTCCCGGGAAAAGGTAAGACGACACCCGTGGGAATACCGTGTGTGAGGCCGCAAAGTGATATGAGGTGTTACCAGCTAGATCGATGTGACATCGAGTCGGGGTCCTGACAGCGTTGGCATCAGAGCCGGACTGCCTGTAGGTTCTCCAAGCCAAACTGGTCGATGTTGAGTCTAGAAATTCTTTAGTTATATGTAGGGGAATTGTTTGTGGGATGGAACGTAAGGCTCTTTTTACTCCTTATACCTTATGACTTTCTGATCTGAGTCAGTCCATTCTTCCACCGGGGGTTAAGGAATTAGGATCTATTCTCTCTATCAGGATCACGTGTTACTAATCAGTAGTACCTTATAAGTTTGATGGATACAAGCCTAGTTCAGTTCTACTACCACATTATGTTGCCAGAATGGTTTCAGAACTTTGAGATGATGATGTTGAGTGTGTACGAAATCCTTTGTCAAATGTCTCAAAATCCTTTTTGAGCATTTACAGCTGTTATGCTGCCGAAATTTTGCTAGAAATTCTAATGCCCTTGCATTATGATTGTGCGTTCAGATGGCCACTCGCGACCTCAATCAAGTGGTTTGCCTGACTCGATGCCTAGATGTACCCGGCCATACTGCCAAGTTGGTCAGGGTAATGACTGAGGCTAGATACCGCTGGTATCCTGAGTACACGGTCGAAGAGCAATTCCGGGACTTCAATCAAAGCCAGTATCTCTGCACTGTCAGGATATTTCCATCTTATCCTGGATCTACCGAGCCTCTTCACTGCTCCTATGGACTCGGGGTTACTATTGAGATGGCTGTGCAGGACGCCGCCTACTCTATGATGACCATTATGCGAGTCAGATCTGGTTTATTTCGGGACTCTGATTTCCGGTATATGCCAGGATCACTTCCGGGAGCACAAGGATATCTCCAGGCTATTTATGCTGACTCCACTCAGGAGGATTCACGGACTCGCACCACTGCTGAGATGCTCGAGGATAAGGACCGTGAAAATCGGGCCTTAAGGTTAGAGCTCTTCAATACCCGTGCTGACCACTGGGCTACTTTGACTCGGTTCGCACCGGCGGTGCAAGCTGGATATTCAGATATGCGCGATCTCTATCCTGTGAGATCTGCTCTGCCAGACGTGATGGTTTGGCGTGATGTAGGAGGCATCACCCCACCTCGCGGTCCCCGCAGGCCACCGTTTGTTGGTCCAAGGCCTCATCCTAGCCCCTATGGTCCACAAGCTCCGCGAGACCGTCTGTTTCCGGATGATCATGTTGAACTTCCAGGCTACGGAGGTGACTTCTACGAGGACTACTACGGATCGGTCTGAGTTAGTGATAGTATCACTAGTTCGCACTAGCTGTGTCATCTATCGTCCCGCGTGACTCGTGGGATATGACCTAGTTTGTACTCCTTCCGGAGGTGTAGAAAAATAATGTATAGGAGCTTGGAATGCCTCCGATGAGATGTAATCCTTTTCTCACCGTAATAGTACTTTGTTTGGTCTTGTACTAAACCTTGTATGGTGTGTATGACGATGGAATAAAAGAAGCAGTTTCTGTATTTACCATGTCATACGGATGATCATCTTACATTCTGAATTATTCCTTACATTCTGTGTCCTATGTCGGAATGTTATCGTTCTGACTAAATCTTGCCTTGTTACCTAGGATGGTCAACACGCGCGCTAACCCTGCTTCCCAAGAGCAGACCGAGGGCAGTGAAGGCAGGAATGAAAATCTGCCTCATCCTCCTTCACTAGCCGAGGTTATGATGGAAGCTGAGAGAAACAAGCGGGAGACAAACCGTTTGTTGGAGCGTATTGAGCAGAATACAGCACACCATCAGAGGGCTAACGTGGTGTCACTCAGTGATTTTATCAAACTGCATCCACCCACGTTCCACCACTCCGTCGAGCCTCTCGACGCTGATGACTGGCTTCGCAGTATCTCTCACAAGCTGCGTTCCGCGCTGGTAGCGGAGGCTGACAAGGTCACCTTTGCTGCATATCATCTTGAAGGCCCCGCCAGTCTATGGTGGGAAAATTATGGAGCTATGCGCCCAGCGGGCCATGTCACAACTTGGGCTGAATTCAGCGAGGCTTTCGGTGAACATCACATTCCGGAGGGTCTCATGGACCGTAAACGTGAAGAATTTTGCAGTTTCACCCAAGGCCGACTTTCTGTGGATACCTATAGCAGAGAGTTTGGAAATCTCGCCCGATATGCAACTGAGGAAGTTTCTACTGACGCCAAGAAGCAAGCAAGGTTCCGTAAGGGCCTTAGTCCTGAGCTTCGCCGCGACCTCCGTCTGCATGAGTGCACATCCTTTTCCAAACTTGTCAACAAAGCCATCAGTGCTGAAACTGGTCAGACTGACTATGACGCAACACGCAAGCATGGACGTGACATGGGTTCCTCATCCGGTGCTGGTTCTCAGAAGCGCCGCGTGTGGGTACCCAACACCGCCCTGCCACCCAGGTTCACACCGAGGCCATCCTTCCAGGCGCCTCGCCCTGTTCAACAGTCTGCACCGACCAAGCCCTATGGGGGTCCAACCAACAATGCTCCTCCACGTACCAGTTCCGTGACGTGTTTCAAGTGTGGGGAATCTGGCCACTATATGCGTGAATGCCCCCAGACCAACCCCAATCAATCTGCTAAAGCTGTTGGCCGTGGCAAGCCGACAGGAAAAGTATTCCACGCCAAGCCGGTCACCGCTTCACGTGGCCATGTCAACTGTGTCTCTGCCGAAGAAGCTGAAGAGGACCCCAACGTTGTTCTCGGTACGCTTCTTGTTAATTGCCACCCGGCATCTGTTCTTTTCGATACAGGAGCCTCTCATTCTTTTATATCTGAAAATTATGCTCGTTTGCATAACGTTGCATTCTGTGACTTGCCATCCACTATGGAAATCTCTACCCCTGGGTCTAGATGGCAGACCTCTAGGGTAAGTTATGGAAATGAGATCCAAGTCGACAGACTTGTTTTCCTTGCATCTTTGATAGCCCTTAAATCTTCGGATATTAATATCATTTTGGGTATGGACTGGATGTCAGCTCATCAAGCCAAAATTGATTGCTTCTCTAGGACTGTTCAACTCACCCATCCTTCGGGGAAGATAGTTAATGTCTTGACCCGAATAGCCAAGCGACAATTATATTCTCTTAACGCCAGCCCTTTGCCAGACCTTGAGGACGTTCCGGTAGTCCGTGACTTCCCGGATGTCTTCCCAGAGGAATTGCCAGGTGTTCCACCTGACAGGGATGTTCAGTTCGTAATAGACCTCATTCCAGGAACCGTTCCGATTGCTAGAAGACCCTATAAGATGGCACCCCTAGAACTAGCCGAGCTTAAGAAACAACTCGATGAGTCCTTGAAAAAGGGTTTCATCCGACCTAGTTCATCTCCGTGGGCTTGCCCCGTCCTATTCGTCAAGAAGAAGGATGGTACGGACCGGATGGTCGTAGATTACCGACCTGTCAACTTGGTCACAATCAAGAACAAATACCCGCTTCCCAGGATCAACGACCTGTATGATCAGCTCGCTGGATCCTCAGTCTTCTCCAAGATGGATTTGAGGTTGGGCTACCATCAAATCAAAATCAGAAACGGGGACATTCCTAAAACGGCCTTTGTTACTCGTTATGGACAATACGAGTACACCGTCATGTCCTTCGGATTAACCAACGCTCCAGCCACCTTTTCTCGGTTAATGAACTCAATCTTCATGGAGTATTTGGATAAGTTCGTCGTAGTTTATCTCGATGATATACTCATCTACTCCAAGAACGAGGAAGAACATGCCGAACATCTAAGGCTAGTGTTGCAGAAACTTCGAGAGCATCGCCTTTATGCCAAATTCTCTAAATGTGAATTCTGGTTGCCAGAAGTGACCTATCTGGGTCATGTAATATCTGGTAAAGGTATTGCTGTTAACCCTGAGCGAGTTCAAGCCGTCCTTAATTGGACTCCACCTGAATCGGTCAAGCAAGTTCGGAGTTTTCTAGGCTTAGCGAGCTATTGCCGTCGCTTTGTCGAGAACTTCTCCAATGTTGCCAAACCTCTAACCGAACTCCTCAAGAAAGATAAGAAGTTCGAATGGACTCCACAATGTGAGCACAGCTTTCAGGAACTGAAAAGACGCCTGACCTCTGCTCCCGTGCTGGTACCGCCAGACTTCTCCAAGGACTTTGTTATCTACTGCGACGCCTCGCGACAAGGACTAGGTTGCATTCTCATGCAAGATCGACACGTAATTGCTTACGCTTCACGGCAATTGCACCCACATGAGGAGAATTATCCTACTCATGATCTAGAGCTTGCAGCCGTAGTCTATGCACTTAAGACCTGGCGACATTACCTCCTCGGTAATCGTTGCGAAATATTCACTGATCACCAAAGTCTGAAGTACATTTTCACCCAACCGGATCTGAATCTCAGGCAAAGACGTTGGGTTGAATTGATTACAGACTTCGATTTAGGAATAACCTACACCCCAGGGAAAGCCAACGTCATGGCTGATGCGCTAAGTCGTAAATCTTATTGTAATAACCTAATGTTACAACAAAGTCAACCGCTGCTCCATGAGGAATTTCGGAAGCTTAACCTTCACATTGTTCCTCAAGGTTTTCTCTCCACTTTGGTGGCAAAACCTACCCTTACGGATCAAATTATCAAAGCACAGAAGGTAGATCCGGGAATCTCCCGCATCAAGAGGAACATTCAGAAAGGAATTGCGGATTATTTCTCCATTAATGATCAAGGAGTCGTATACTTCGGGAATCGACTAGTAGTTCCCAAAGTGCGCAACCTAAGGCGATTAATCCTTAAGGAAGCTCATGAATCTCCTCTCACTATTCATCCCGGTAGTACTAAGATGTATCAGGACCTACGCCAGAGGTTCTGGTGGACTAGGATGAAAAGAGAAATTGCTCAGTATATTGCTAATTGCGACGTCTGTCGTCGTGTAAAAGCAGAGCATCAACGGCCTGCTGGCACCCTTCAACCCTTAGCTATTCCTGAATGGAAATGGGATAAAATTAGTATGGATTTTATTACCGGTTTTCCCAGGACCAAGAGAGGGAATAATGCTATTTTCGTCGTGGTCGATCGTCTTTCCAAAGTAGCTCATTTCTTACCAGTTCGTGAGAGTATAACCGCTAGTCAGCTGGCAGACTTGTACATCTCCCGAATAGTGTCTCTCCATGGTGTTCCCTTGGAAATTAACTCGGATCGAGGAAGTCTTTTCACCTCTCGATTTTGGGAAAGTTTCCAAAATGCTATGGGAACTCGTCTTTCCTTTAGCACCGCTTTCCACCCTCAGTCGAGTGGTCAAGTGGAACGCGTCAATCAGATTCTAGAAGACATGCTTCGAGCCTCTGTTATCTCATTCGGAATGGACTGGGAGAAGTGCCTTCCATTTGCCGAATTCGCTTACAACAACAGCTATCAATCTAGCTTGGGTAAAGCCCCTTTTGAAGTTCTCTATGGACGACGATGTCGAACACCCCTTAACTGGTCAGAGACCGGGGAAAGAAAATTCTTTGGCCCGGATATGATTCAGGAAGCAGAAGAACAAGTTCGTATCGTTCGTGAAAAGTTGAAAACAGCCCAATCTCGTCAAAAGAGTCAATATGACCGAAAACATAAGGCTATGACTTTTGAGGTTGACGAGAAGGCTTATCTTCGGGTCACCCCTCTGAAGGGAACCCATCGTTTCGGTATCAAAGGCAAATTGGCTCCTCGTTACATTGGACCTTTTCGCATTCTTGCCAAACGAGGAGAAGTTGCCTACTAGTTGGAACTACTTCCGCACCTCTCCAGAGTTCACGATGTCTTCCACGTTTCTCAACTCAGGCGTTGCTTCTCGGATCCTATCCGTGAAGTGGACCACGAAACGCTTGATCTCCAAGATGATCTTACATATCGAGAGTACCCCATTCGTATCCTCGATCAAGCCGAACATACCACGCGACGTCATAATATCAAGTTTCTCAAGGTTCAATGGCCGCACCATTCTGAGGATGAAGCAACTTGGGAAAGGGAGGATCGTCTTCGACTTGAATATCCCGCCTTCTTCTCGGAGGAACCCAAATCTCGGGACGAGATTCTTTTGAGTGGGGGTGAGTTGTCACAACCTAGTTAGTCATGCATTAGAGTGTTGCATCATGTTTACTCTTTCATCAGAAACTTGAAATGGGGATGACAGAACCCCCAGTCCCCTCTGAAACCAACTAGGGTTACTAAAATAATTTTTCAATGAACCTGAAATGCCCTTCTAAAATGCCCATCATTTTTGTCTTGGTTCAGAACCTCTGCCAAAAGTGGTGCACATTTTCCTAGGCCATCCTAGGGTTTTTGAATTAAATCATAAATATTTGAATTTGGGCATATAAAATAATATAAAATATTTAAATGCTCAAATATCCCCAAACTAAAATGTCTCATGTTGGAAATAATCCAACTATGGGCCAGGAATAGTTTGGTGATTTTTGGAGTTGCCTAGGTATTTTATTTAATTCAACAAAGTTGCAGATATATTAAATAAAAACAGAAACAGAAAAGAAGGGAAAAACTTACCTGTGCGGCCCAGCCAGCTGGCCGGCCCAGCAAGCCAGCCCAGCCCACCACCGTCGTCGTCCTCCTGGCGCCAGTCGGCCAGGCGTGTGTCCGGCGCGCGCGCACGGCCGGAGCGCCACGCCACCAGCTCGTCTGCCTGCCTCCCTCGCCAGCGCGACGCCGCGGCGCTTCTTCTCGGTGCCGCCCCGATCCCCTGGCCTTATCCCTCTCTCTCTCTCTCCCGTGCTGCTCTCTCTCTCTCTCACGGCCGAACACCACCGTCGCCGCCGTTTGCCATAGCCACCGTCTCCGACCACCCCTCGCTCCCCCGACTAGCTCAGGAGCTCCGCCTCGACTCCCTCTTCCTCCCCACCGCTCCACAGCTCCCCGGAAGCTCTGCATCGCCGCCACGTCGCCGTTCCCCTCTTCGGGCTCCGATCGTCGTCGCCGTCGAATTCACCGTCACCAGCGCGTCCCCGAGCCCGCTAACCATCCCTGTAGCTCCGCGGTGAGCCCCCGGATCGTTTCCCCCTTCTTCCCTGGTCTCTCCCGACCTCTAGGCCCTAGCCCCACCTTGGCCGAGAGCTCCACGCCGCCGGCGATGTCGCCGTCATGGCCACGGTCGCCGTAGCGCCCAACCGAGCACACCATCGTGCTCCCCACCTCACCAGGAGCACGCAGCACGCACCAACGCCTCCCCAAACCCCCTGCAACACTGATCCCGACCGCACCCGAACTCCGGTCGCCGCAGCCGAGCTCGCCGCCGTCAACTCCGGCCACCCCGAGCCCAACCACCACCACCAATAGTCGCGGCTCAACCTCAGCAACACGTAGATGCCTTCCGCCGTCCATTTGGTTGCCGGAATGGCAAAAAGCACTTTCGCCGCCGTCTCGGACCTCGCCGGCGTCATGTCGCCGGTGGGGTTTGACTTGTCCGACCTGGGGTTTGACCCCCAGGGTCACTGACGCGTGGGCCCTGTCGGCCAGGTGGTTAGGTTAGCGCTAACTACTGTTAGTCAACCCCCCCCCTGACACTGACAGTGGGCCCCAGCGCCACTAATCCCTAATTAGGATTAATTTAATCCTGTTTAACCCCCTCTGTCACTGACGTGTGGGCCCCACACGTCAGGTTTGACCTCAGCCAGCCACAGTTGACCACTGACGTCATGCTGACGTCATGCTGGCGCAATAATTATATTTCTGGATTTAATTTAAATCAGGAAATTCCAGAATATTAATTAAACTTCAAAAATTCATAACTTTTATTCTGTAACTCCAAATTGGACAAATTATATATGAAAAATGATCAGAAAAATCCAATCTATCCATCTGTACTATTTTCATGCATGATCAAACAAGTTAAATTGATGTTTTAAGCAGAACAAGAAAAGGCACTTTAAAAGGCCATATTTGAATTTGAAATTTGAATCCTTGATTCAAATTTGTTCAAACACTTCTGGTTTTAGTTGCATTAGCCCAACACACTCATATTGCCATGTTTCATGCATGCATCATATTGTTGCACATTGTTTGGTGATGCCTGTGTATCGATGTCCTTTGCGACAGGATCTGTCCCCGAGGAGTACCGTGATTACCCTAACGAAGAACCGTATCAGTGCATCGAACCATCAGGCAAGCAACCAACCATTTGATCATATCGATACAATCCCATGTTCTCGCTCCTGCTCTCTTTTACTGCATTAAGACAACGCGATTCAAACTGCTGTGTGCTACGGTAGTTGAACCCATTTCCTCTGCATGACCTGTCATTGCCACAGTAACTAGATGAAACCCACTAGCATGTGTAGGAGTTGATTGAGCCATATGTATGTGTTGTTCCTACCTTGCTATGCCTGCTATGCTTAGAGTCGTGTTAGGTCTGGTTCATCGGGGTGATGGGCTGGAGTGAAATGATTATGTTGGTAATGAGAGTGGTGTGGTGAACACGATTTGGTAAAGGTATCGATGAGAGGCCATGTAGGAGTACATGGTGGGTTGTTTCATTGAAGCCGACCTTAAGCACTGAGATCTGTATGTGTGATTTAAGAATCAGCTACTACCATGCATTGGGCCCGAAACCAATGGACCCTCTCGGCTTCTTATTCACCCTAGTTCTCCGTCCAGGAGTTGCAAGTAGTTTCTGGTGTTTGTAGCCTACTGGAGGCCGTGGACAGCGCTGACCGTAGGGGTGGGCTGTGATGCGGTAGGTACGTGGCCGGGTGTACCGAATACCCGTTAGGTATCTCGGGAACCCTGTTCACATCGTTCGGGGCCGTATGGGAAACCTCGGCCGGACTCCCTGCGGATGGAACCTGAATAGGCGATAAACCTGGACTGGAGGCTTAGGTGATTAGGTAGGTCATGGCCGACACCCACGTTGGGCTTCCGCTTGAAGGTTGCCGAGTACATGTCGTGTAAACGACGGTAAGTGGTGAGAGCGTGTATGAAGAAGTACACCCCTGCAGGGTTAACATGATCTATTCGAATAGCCGCGTCCGCGGTAAAGGACTACTTGGTTGCCGATACAGTTCATAGACAAGTAAATGGAAACTACTAAAAGCCTCAAGATAAGTGTGAGTGCCGAGGATGGCTCTTCCGTAGGAAGACGGAGGTGAATCCTCGGTAGTGTATTGAAGTGGTGAGTAGTGGACTCGTGTGCGCAAAACCATTTCAAGTTGGAGTATCGTAGGATAGCCTAGCCAACAGTCAAAGCTGGCTTGCTGCAATAACCCCACCAACCCTTCTTGATAATATGCATGTATGTAGGATCTGATGTAAGTCTTGCTGAGTACCTTTGTACTCATGTTGCTATAATCTACATTTTTACAGAAGACGCTGCAACCCCTTCTGATGGGTTCTATGTAGACGTTGACATCAACGAGTAGGCTAAAGACCCAGGTGGTGACCCTGAGCTTGTGAAGGACCACGTAGTATAGCTAGGCTTTCCAAGCCTCTTTTATTTTACTAGTTGTCTGTACTCAGACAAGTTACTTCCGCTGCTGGTTTGTATGACTGTATGACTTGTATGTGGGGTCGTGAGACCCGTATCTTTGTGTATGTTATGTATGGCTCACTGAGCCTTAAATAAAGTACTTGTGTCATAGAGTCATGTTGTGATGCTTCGTTGTATTTGCACATATCGAGCATATTGTGTGTATGATTGAAATGCTTGGTATGTGTGGGATCTGACTATCTAGTTGTTTATCTTTAGTAGCCTCTCTTACCGGGAAATGTCTCCTAGTGTTACCGCTGAGCCATGGTAGCTTGCTACTACTCTGGAACACTTAGGCTGGCCGGCATGTGTCCTTCTTCGTTCCTGTGTCTGTCCCTTCGGGGAAATGTCACGCTTTGAGTACCGGAGTCCTGTTAGCCCGCTACAGCCCGGTTTACCGGAGTCCTGGTAGCCCAGTGCTACAGCCCGGACCCACTTGCTGATGACCGACACGTTCGAAGCTGGGTCATGGATGCCTGTCCCTGTAAGTCTGTGCCACTTTGGGTTTATGACTAGTCATGTCAGCCCGGGCTCCTTATCATATGGATGCTAGCGACACTATCATATACGTGAGCCAAAAGGCGCAAACGGTCCCGAGAAAAGGTAAGACGACACCCGTGGGAATACCGTGCGTGAGGCCGCAAAGTGATATGAGGTGTTACCAGCTAGATCGATGTGACATCGAGTCGGGGTCCTGACAAGCAATAAAGCCCCAAAGTCAAAATAGGGCATATTCTTATACATGAGACTAGAAGCGAGCCTTCTCAAATCCTTGCTCCTTGCTCCTCACAGGCATCTCACCCTCCAAACCACTAACTAGAAGAACCTGCAAAAGAGTAGTAGCAGCATTGGCAGATCAAATCTCCAAAACCAGGCAGTATTGCTTCAAGTATCATGCGACATATTCTTCATGATCAATATGAATTCTTATAACTAACCAATACCGCTGTTGCCAAATGGCTAAGTCTAGTGCCTACTGCCAATGCATAATTAGCACACACAAGGATTTTATTGAGTGAAACAAAATTATCATCCATACTTCCTCTACTGCCTACACATCCAACAAGATAAAAAGAAACATTTTTCAGCAAAATCGAGTTAAATAGATGGATGAAGATGGTATCTCACGAGCCTGTACATCATGAGTAATAAGTACTACACACATCGTGAGCTGGGTTTCTCAGTATCTCAGTTTCCTTCCGACGAGTACAAACTAGTAATGGGATGTACTACGTACCAACTAGAACCACTGGTCATCAGGGGAACACGAGGCGCCTATCTGCTTCGAGAACTAATTATCAACAAAGGTTTCAGACGTTCAGCCCGTCATCTCCTAGTATAGTAGTAGTAGGCAAATTAATTAATTCACTAGCAGTTTTTGAGCATGGTCCTATGATCCTCCTAACGAAAGATAGATTGATACACTAATGAGGAAATCAAATTCGGGAGGGAGAGGAAGAAAACTCACAGCCAGGTAGATTCCTCACCGCCCACCTCACAGTCACACCTCGCCACCGGGAAGATTCCCCATGGTCGCTGCCCCCACCCTCTCACCCTTCACCTCTACCTCCCCGTGCGCAACCGCACTGATGCGTCGTCGCCCAAGCAGAACAACCATGCAGAGGAAGCCACCCCCTCCTCTCCCTGCGGGGTGCAGTGCTGCAGCCGTCGATCTGGGAGCCGCCTGGCCGTGGCCGCGGGGATTCCTGCCCGATTTAGGACGGGGACAAGAGCTGGAGATGGGGGAGAAGGAGATGTGGAGAGGGAAGGGGAGGGCCAGCTGGCCACTGGGTGGGCGGAGAATGGTGGCGGAGGAGGACGAAGATGACCGCTAGGTGGGCGGAGAATGGCGGCTTCGGCAGAAGAAGAGAACAGACATGGACGCCTCCACTAGCACGGACACGGCATCCAGATGCAAGGTTCCGACTGGCCTAGGGTTTCGTGGCGGCGCCCTTGAGGCTCGATTGGAGGCGTGTCCGTGAGGGAATCTGTAGGGGGGCGGCGTCGGAGCTTCCCCGGACGGTGGCGAGGTTCGGAGGGTTGGTAGGCGGTGGGGCAGAGGTGGGGCGAGGCTGGGTCTCGTGCGAGCTCAGGGACAAAGGGGGATTCGGGAGAGGACTGGGAGGCGGATGGGGTAGGAGAGGTCTAGGGCCAGCAGCGGAAGGAGGGCTGCGATGGCCGGCCGGCGGAGTAGGTGAGGGGACGTGGTGGCCGGAGGCTGTTGGTGGAGTTGAGGAATCATGAGAGGGAGCTCGAGCAATGCGGTGGATAGGTGAGAGGGGAAAAGAAAAGAAAAAGGCGGGCCGGTCGGTGCAGCACATAGCAATGGCACATCACAGGGTGGTGCGCCGTTGCTAGCCAAAAATGCCCACCTCCCCTGGCTTACCAATGGCGCACCTTTGCCAGGTGCGCCATTGCTACATAAAATAGCAATGGCGCACTTGGCAAAGGTGCGCCATTGGTAAGCCTGTGGAAGGGGGTGGACCCGGGGAAAAAATAGCAATGGCGCATTGGACTAACGGTGCGCCACTACTAAAAAAATAACAATGGCGCACCTGTTTCTGGTGCGCCACTGCTATATAGTAATGGCGCACCACCACCATGGTGCGCCATTAATAGGGATATTGGCTATAGCCATTTTCCTAGTAGTGACGGTGATGCATAGCAACGAGAGGGGAGAGTGTGTCCACGTATCCTTGTAAACCGAAAGCGGAAGCGTAGCACAACGCGGTTGATGTAGTCGTACGTCTTCACGATCCGACCGATCCAAGTACCGAACGTACGACACCTCCGAGTTTAGCACACGTTCAGCTCGATGACGTCCCACGAACTCCGATCCAGTAGAGCTTTCCGGGAGAGTTCCATCAGCACGACGGCGTGATGACGGTGTTAATGATGCTACCGACGCAGGGCTTCGCCTAAGCACCACTACGATATTACCGAGGTGGAATATGGTGGAGGAGGGCACCGCACACGACTAAGAGATCAAGAGATCAATTGTTGTGTCTAGAGGTGCCCCCCTGCCCCCGTATATAAAGGATCAAGGGGGAGGGGGCGGCCGGCCAGGAGGAGGCGTGCCAGGGAGGAGTCCTACTCCCACCGGGAGTAGGACTCCCTCCTTTCCTATTCCAAGTAGGAGAGGGGAAGGAAGGGGAGGAGAAGGAGAAGGAGGGAGTGGGAGGGAAAGGAGGAAGGGGGGGTCGGCCCCCTAGTCCAATTTGGTTTGGGCTAGGGGGGCCGCGCGCCCTATCTCCTCTCTTCCACCACTTGGCCCATGAGGCCCATTACTTCTTCCTCGTATTCCCGTAACTCCCCGGTACCCCGAAAAATAACCGAATCACTCGGAACCTTTTCGATGTCTGAATATAGTCGTCCAATATATCGATCTTTACGTCTCGACCATTTCGAGAATCCTCTTCATATCCCCGATCTCATCTGGGACTCCGAACTACCTTTGGTAGATCAATTCACATAACTCGTAATATAAATCGTCACTGAACTTTAAGCGTGCGGACCCTACGGGTTCGAGAACTCTGTAGACATGACCGAGACACGTCTCCGGTCAATAACCAATAGCAGAACCTGGATGCTCATATTGGCTCCTACATATTCTATGAAGATCTTTATCGGTCAAACCGCATAACAACATACGTTGTTCCCTTTGTCATCAGTATGTTACTTGCCCGAGATTCGATCGTCGGTATCTTAAAACCTAGTTCAATGTTGTTACCGGCAAGTCTCTTTACTCGTTGCATAATGCATCATCCCGTAACTAACTCATTAGCTACATTCCTTGCAAGGCTTATAGTGACGTGCATTACCGAGAAGGCCCAGAGATATCTCTCCGACAATCGGAGTGACAAATCCTAATCTCGAAATACGCCAACTCAACATGTACCTTCAGAGACACCTGTAGAGCTCCTTTATAATCACCCAGTTATGTTGTGACGTTTGGTAGCACACAAAGTGTTCCTCCGGTAAACGGGAGTTGCATAATCTCATAGTCACAGGAACACATCTAAGTCATGAAGAAATCAATAGCAACATACTAAACGATAAAGTGCTAAGCTAACAGAATGGCTCAAGTCAATCACATCAATCTCCTAATGATGTGATCCCGTAAATCAAATGAAAACTCATGTCTATGGCTAGGAAACTTAACCATCTTTGATTCAACGAGCTAGTCATGTAGAGGCATACTAGTGACATTATGTTTGTCTATGTATTCACACATGTACTAAGTTTCCAGATAATACAAGTCTAGAATGAATAATAAACATTTATCATGAAATAAGAAATAAACAATAACTTTATTGTTGCCTCTAGGGCATATTTCCTTCAGTCCCCCACTTGCACTAGAGTCAATAATCTAGTTCACATCACCATGTGATTTAACACCAATATTCACATCTGCATGTGATTAATACCCATAGTTCACATCGTCATGTCATCAACACCCAAAGCGTTTACTAGAGTCAATAATCTAGTTCACATCGCTATGTGATTAACACCCAAAGAGTAATAAGGTATGATCATGTTTTGCTTGTGAGAGAAGTTTAGTCAACGGGTCAGTCACATTCAGAGCCGTATGTATTTTGAAAATATTCTATGTCTACAATGCTCTGCACGGAGCTACTCCAGCTTATTGCTCCCACTTTCAATATGTATCCAGATTGCGACTTAGAGTCATCTGGATCGGTGTAAAAGCTTGCACCGATGTAACTTTTTATGACGGGCTCTTTTATCACCTCCATAATCGAGAAATATTTCCTTAGTCCTTACTAAGGATATTCTTGACCGCTGTCTAGTGATCTTCTTCTAGATCAAAAATTGTACTCCCTTGCCAAAATCAGAGCAAGGTATACAATAGGTCTAGTACACAGCATAGCATACTTTATAGAACCTATGACTGAGGCATAGGGAATGCCTTTACATTCTTTTTCTGTTTTCTGCCTTGGTCGGGTTTTGAGTCTTACTCAACTTCACACCTTGCAACACAGACAAGAACTCATTCTTTAACTGTTCCATTTTGAACTACTTCAAAATCTTATCAAGGTATGTGCTCATTGAAAAATCTTATCAAGCGTCTTGTTCTATCTCTATAGATCTTGATGCTCAATGTGTAAGCAGCTTCACCGAGGTCTATCATTGAAAAACTTATATTCAAGTATCCTTTTATGCTATCCAGAAATTCTATATCATTTCCAATCAACAATATGTCGTCTACATATAATATCAGAAATGCTACAGAGCTCCCACTCACTTTCTTGTAAATACAGGCTTCTCTAAAAGTTTGTATAAAACCATATGGTTTGATCAACTCATCAAAGCGTATATTCCAACTCCGAGATGCTTGCACTAGTCCATAGATGGATCGCTGGAGCTTGCACATTTTGTTAGCTCCTTTAGGATCGACAAAATCTTCTGGTTGCATCATATACAACTCTTCTTTAAGAAATCCATTAAGGAATGTAGTTTTGACATCCATTTGACAGATTTCATAAAATGTGGCAATTTGCTAACATGATTCGGACAGACTGAAGCATCGCTGCGAGTGAGAAAAATCTCATCGTAGTCAACACCTTGAACTTTGTCAAAAACCTTTTTCGACAAGTCGAGCTTTGTAGATAGTAATACTACTATCAGCGTATGTCTTCCTCTTGAAGATCCATTTATTTTCTATGGCTTACCTATCATCGGGCAAGTCCACCAAAGTCCACACTTTGTTCTCATACATGGATCTCATCTCCGATTTCATGGCCTCAAGCCATTTCACGGAATATGGGCTCATCATCGGTTCCTCATAGTTCGTAGGTTCATCATGGTCTAGTAACATGACATCCAGAATAGGATTACCGTACCACTCTGGTGCGTATCTTACTCTGGAAGACCTACGAGGTTCGGTAGTAACTTGATCTGAAGTTTCATGATCATCATCATTAGCTTCCTCACTAATTGGGGTAGGAATCACCGGAACTGATTTCTGTTATGAACTACTTTCCAATTCGGGAGAAGGTACCATTACCTTATCAACCTGTACTTTTATACCACTCACTTCTTTCGAGAGAAACTCCTTCTCTAGAAAGGATCCATCTTCGCAACGAATATTTTGCCTTCGGATCTGTGATAGAAGGTGTACCCAACAGTTTCCTTTGTGTATTCTATGAAGTCGCACTTCTACGATTTGGCTTCGAGCTTATCAGGTTGAAACTTTTTCACATAAGCATCGCAGCCCCAAACTTTAAGAAATGACAACTTGGGTTTCTTGCCAAACCACAGTTCGTAAGGCGTCGTCTCAACGGATTTTGATGGTGCCCTATTTAAAGTGAATGCAGCTGTCTCTAACGCATAACCCCAAAACGATAGTGGTAAATTGGTAAGATACATCATAGATCACACCATATCAAATAAAGTGTGGTTACGACGTTCGGACACACCATTATGCTGTGGTGTTCCATGTGGCGTGAGCTGTGAAACTATTCCACATTGTTTTTAAATGAAGGCCAAACTCGTAACTCAAATATTCTCCTCTACGATCAGATTGTAGAAACTTTATTTTCTTGTTACGATGATTCTCCACTTCACTCTGAAATTCTTTGAGCTTTTCAAATGTTTCAGACTTTGTGCTTCATTAAGTAGATATACGCATATCTGCTCAAATCATCTGTGAAGGTTAGAAAATAACAATAACCGCCACGAGCGTCAACACTCATTGGACCATATACATCAGTATGTATTATTTCCAACAAGTCAGTAGCTCGTTCAATTGTTCTGGAGAATGGAGTTTTAGTCATCTTGCCCAAAAGGCACGGTTCGCAAGCATCAAATGATTCATAACCAAGTGATTCCAAAAATCCATCTTTATGGAGTTTCTTCATGTGCTTTACACTGATATGACCCAAACGGAAGTGCCACAAATAAGTTGCACTATCATTATTAACTTTGCATCTTTTGGCATTAATATTATGAATATGTGTATCACTACGATCGAGATCCAACAAACTATTTTCATTGAGTGTATGACCATTGAAGGTTTTATTCATGTAAACAGAACAATTATTCTCTGACTTTAAATGAATAACCGTATTGCAATAAACATGATCAAATCATATTCATGCTCAACGCAAACGCCAAATAACATTTATTTAGGTTTAACACTAATCCCGAAAGTATAGGAAGTGTGCGATGATGATCATATCAATCTTGGAACCACTTCTAACACACATCGTCACTTCACCCTCAACTAGTCTCTGTTTATTCTGTAACTCCTGTTTCGAGTTACTAATTTTTAGCAACTGAACAAGTATAAAATACCCAAGGGCTACTATAAACACTAGTAAGGTACACATCAATAACCTGTATATCAAATATACCCGTGTTTACTTTGCCATCCTACTTATGCACCAAATATTCAGGGTATTTCCGCTTCCAGTGACCATTTCCTTTGCAGTAGAAGCACTCAGCTTTAGGCTTCGGTCCAGCTTTGGGCTTCTTCATGAGAGTGACAACTTGCTTGCCATTCTACTTGAAGTTTCCCTTTCTTTCCCTTTGCCCTTTTCTTGAAACTAGTGATCTTGTCAATCATCAACACTTGATGTTCTATCTTGATTTCTACCCTCATCGATTTCAGCATCATGAAGAGCTCGGGAATCGTTTTCATCATCCCTTGCATACTATAGTTCATCATGAAGTTCTACTAACTTTGTGATGGTGACTAGAGAACTCTGCCAATCACTATCTTATCTGTACGATTAACTCCCACTTGATTCAAGCGATTGTAGTACTCAGACAATTTGAGCACATGCTCACTAGTTGAGCAATTCTCCTCCATCTTTTAGCTATAGAACTTGTTGGAGACTTAATATCTCTCAACTCGGATATTTGCTTGAAATATTAACTTCAACTCCTGGAACATCTCATATGGTCCATGACATTCAAAATGTCTTTGAAGTCCCGATTCTATGCCGTAAAGCATGGTGCACTAACCTATCAAGTAGTCATCATATTGAGCTAGCCAAACGTTCATAACGTCTGTGTTTGCTCCTACAACAGGTCTGTCACCTAGCGGTGCATCAATGACATAATTCTTCTATGCAGCAATGAGGATAAACCTCAGATCACGGACTGCATCATTTCTACTATCATTTTTCAACTTAGTTTTCTCTAGGAACACATATAAAACATAGGGAAGCTATAACGTGAGCTATTGATCTACAACATAATTTGCAAAATACTATCAGGACTAAGTTCATGATAAATTAAATTTCAATTAATCATATTACTTAAGAACTCCCACTTAGATAGACATCCCTCTAATCATCTAAGTGATCACGTGATCCAAATCAACTAAACCATGTCCGATCATCATGTGAGATCGAGTAGTTTCCAATGGTGAACATCACTATGTTGATCATATCTACTATATGACTCAAGCTCGACCTTTCGGTCTCAGTGTTCCGAGGCCATATCTGTATATGCTAGGCTCGTCAAGTTTAACCTGAGTATTCCGCATGTGCAACTGTTTTGCACCCGTTGTATTTGAATGTAGAGCCTATCACACCCGATCATCACGTGGTGTCTCAGCACAAAGAACTTTCGCAACGGTGCATACTCAGGGACAACACTTATATCTTGAAATTTAGTGAGAGATCATCCTATAATGCTACTGTCAATCAAAGAAAAATAAGATGCATAAAGGATAAACATCACATGCAATCAATATAAGTGATGTGATATGGCCATCATCATCTTGTGCTTGTGATCTCCATCTCCAAAGCACCGTCATGATCACCATCGTCACCGGCACGACACCTTGATCTCCATCATAGCATCGTTATCGTTTCGCCACCTATTGCTTCTACGACTATCGCTACCGCTTAGTGATAAAGTAAAGCAATTACAGGGCGATTGCATTTCATACAATAAAGCGACAACCATATGGCTCCTGCCAGTTGCCGATAACTCGGTTACAAAACATTATCATCTCATACAATAAAATATACCATCACGTCTTGACCATATCACATCACAACATGCCTTGCAAAAACAAGTTAGATGTCCTCTACTTTGTTGTTGCAAGTTTTACGTGGCTGCTACGGGCTGAGCAAGAACCGTTCTTACCTACGCATCAAAACCACAACGATAGTTCGTCAAGTTAGTGTTGTTTTAACCTTCTCAAGGACCGGGCGTAGCCATACTCGGTTCAACTAAAGTTGGAGAAACTGACACCCGCCAGCCACCTATGTGCAAATCACGTCGGTAGAACCAGTCTCGCGTAAGCGTACGCGTAATGTCGATCCGGGCCGCTTCATCCAACAATACCGCTGAACCAAAGTATGACATGATGGTAAGCAGTATGACTTGTATCGCCCACAACTCACTTGTGTTCTACTCGTGCATATAACATCTATGCATAAAACCTGGCTCGGATGCCACTGTTGGGTAACGTAGTAATTTCAAAAAAAATCCTATGCACACACAGGATCATGGTGATGCATAGCAACGAGAGGGGAGAGTGTGTCCATGTACCCTCGTAAACCGAAAGCGGAAGCGTTAGCACAACGCGGTTGATGTACCCGTACGTCTTCACAATCTGACCGATCTAAGTACCGAACGTACGAAACCTCCAAGTTCAACACACGTTCAGCTCGATGACGTCCCACGAACTCCGATCCAGCAAAGCTTTGCGGGAGAGTTCCATCAACACGACCGCATGATGACGGTGTTGATGATGCTATCGATGCAGGGCTTCGCCTAAGCACCGCTACGATATTACCGAGGTGGAATATGGTGGAGGGGGGCACCGCACATGGCTAAGAGACTAAGAGATCAATTGTTGTGTCTAGAGGTGCCCCCTCCCCCCGTATATAAAGGATCAAGGGGGAGGGGGTGGCCGACCAGGAGGAGACGCGCCAGGGAGGAGTCCTACTCCCATCGGGAGTAGGACTCCCTCCTTTCCTATTCCAAGTAGGAGAGGGGAAGGAAGGGGAGGAGAAGGAGAAGGAAGGAGAGGGAGGAAAGGAGGAAAGGGGGGCCGGCCCCCTAGTCCAATTCGGTTTGGGCTAGGGGGCCTGCATGCCCTATCTCCTCTCTTCCACCACTTGGCCCATGAGGCCCATTACTTCTTCCTCGCATTGATGTAACTCCCCGGTGCCCCGAAAAATACCCGAATCACTCGGAACCTTTCTGATGTCCGAATATAGTCACCCAATATATCGATCTTTATGTCTAGACCATTTTGAGACTCCTCGTCATATCCCCGATCTCATCCAGAACTCCTAACTAACATCAAATCACATAACTCGTAATATAAATCATCACCAAACTTTAAGCGTGCGGACCCTACGGGTTCGAGAACTATGTAGACATGACCGAGACACGTCTCCGGTCAATAACCAATAGCGGAACCTGGATGCTCATATTGGCTCCAACATATTCTATGAAGATCTTTATGGGTCAAACCGCATAACAACATACGTTGTTCCCTTTGTCGTCGGTATGTTACTTTCCCGAGATTCGATCGTCGGTATCTTAATACCTAGTTCAATCTCGTTACTGGCAAGTCTCTTTACTCGTTACGTAATGCATCATCCCGTAACTAACTCATTATATATATTGCTTGCAAGGCTTATAGTGATGTGCATTACCGAGAGGGCCCAGAGATACCTCTCCGACAATCGGAGTGACAAATCCTAATCTCGAAATACGCCAACTCAACATGTACCTTCAGAGACAACTCTAGAGCTCCTTTATAATCACCCAGTTACGTTGTGACGTTTGGTAGCACACAAAGTGTTCCTCCGGTAAATGGGAGTTGCATAATCTCATAGTCGTAGGAACATGTATAAGTCATGAAGAAAGCAATAGCAACATACTAAACGATCAAGTGCTAAGCTAACGGAATGGGTCAAGTCAATAACATCATTATCCTAATGATGTGATCCCATTAATCAAATGACAACTCATGTCTATGGCTAGGAAACATGACCATCTTTGATTCAACGAGCTAGTCAAGTAGAGGCATACTAGTGACATTATGTTTGTCTATGTATTCACACATGTACTAAGTTTCTGGTTAATACAATTCTAGCATGAATAATAAACATTTATCATGAAATAAGGAAATAAACAATAACTTTATTGTTGCCTCTAGGGCATATTTCCTTCACCGGCGTCCCATGCAGCTCACTTCCTGGAGAGAGAAGGGCCTAGCATGGGGCTCAGCGGAAGAATTGACCGGACTTCTGTCTTGTGTCAAAAATGTGATAGACAAGAAAATCAAGCTTGTAAACGTGGTCCAGGTTATGCTCTTCCGCCGGATTCTTCCGTGCCAGAGACGGACTTAAAATCTGTGGGAGTTCGACCCGGCCGGACACTGGATGCTGCGAGAGCTCTTCAACATGACGCATGAAGACATCTGGAGGGTGTTGTTCAAGGCCAACGAGGTACCACCGCCCACAACCAAAGATCGCGGGCTCAGCGCAAGACGCCAAGCCAATTCGGTAAGTTTTCATATTCGCAGGATATGTCTTTTATTAGCACATCCGCGGGAGGAACCTAAGCCTCCATGCCAATATTTCAGGCCTGGGTAACGGTAGCGGAGCGGATCGACTATCCGGCTCTGCTTCCCGAAGATCTAGAATCGACTCTTCTAATGAAGATGCTGTTTCCGGCACCGTATGATGTGCCGGAGAAGAAGCCCAAGAAGACGGCAACGGGGACCAGAGACGGTCTCTGGCGCAAGATGATATTGGACACGTCGTCCAAGACACCAAGTCACACTCCTCCTCCTAAGATGAGGAGGAGGAAGAGGAAATTCACCCCTCCCCAACTGGGGGGAGCAAGAAGAGAAAGGCCACCCCTTAGGGGAAGGCCAATGTGTCCAAGAAGGGGAAGACCTTCACAAAAAAAGGTACATCCGTGATATTTTGGGACGAACGATTTTTTTTGTCATACTTATGACACTTCTATGACGATAATTGTGACAAAACCCAGTATCATAATAGATGTGGTGGCCTCCTACTTCTATGACAAAAAATCATGACAGAAAATGGGCTTTTCGTCTTGGGCGGGCCGGAGACGTAGCTGCATGACATTCTTTGGGCCGTCCATGATGGAAAAAACCATGATAGAAGCGAGGGAGAGGAAAATTTCGGCGAGTTCCCGGTTATGGTGGGTGGTCGGGGGCCGAGCGATGCGTGTTTCTCTCGTACACGTACGCGTGTGTGTGCGAGGCGTTGGCTCTAACTGAACCCGCGCGAGGCGTTGTGCTCTAACTGAACCCGAGCGATTGCACTGCAGGCTACCCGTTACTGAACCCGAGCCATCAATCGATGGTTGTTAACTGAACCCGATCGAGTGATTCCTTCGCAACTGCTGCTAACTGAAGCCGA
>NC_057810.1:66023017-66041896 GCF_018294505.1 Triticum aestivum | reverse complement strand
AATAGTGAGCAGTGGGGGCAGATGAACAGGACCCTGTGGCGTTGCCTCTGGATGAACAGGACCCCGATCGATCGAGCCGGGTGGTGCTGGATGAACAGGACCCCGTGGAGGGCTGGATGAACAGGACCCCGTGGAGGGCTAGATGAACAGGACGACCCGTGGATGGCTGGATGAACAGGACGACCCCGCGGAGGGCTGGATGAACAGTAGACGGTGGAGGGGTGGATGAACAGGAGCCCGTGGAGGGGTGGTTGAACAGTAGTCGGTGGAGTAGCGTGCGGTGGAGGCTGGATGAACAGGAGCCCGTGGATGAACAGTCGCAGGTGGAGGATAGAGGAGGTCGACGGTGGATGAACAGTAGCCCGTGGAGGCTGGAGGAGGTCAACGGTGGAGATGAACAGTATCCCGCGGAGTCCCGTTTTGTGGTACACCACACCCCTGCCGATGAACAGGACCCCTCTTTTGACTGTAGCGCTCCAACACAAGTTTGTTTCCTCCGTTTTGCGGTACGCCACACCCCTCCCGATCAACAGGACCCCGTTCCGACCGTAGGAGGTCCAACACAAGTCCGTTTCCTCCATTTTGCAGTACGCCAGACCCCTCCCGATGAACAGGATCCCGTTTTGAATGTGGCCGGTCGAACACAAGGCCGTTTCCTCCGTTGTGCGGTACGCCATGCCTCGTTTCCATCGTCTGTTCTGCCCAAGCCCTCCTGATGAACACGACGATGCATTCCATTCCGACCCAGCCGGTTGGCTCCCCATGAACACGACGACGATGCTGTTTCTCCGTTCCGACCCGGCCATGTACACGAGCCCTGGCTGTACGTATGCGCAAGTAGGCGTTCGAGACCCCGCCCGTATGTATGTACGTGGCCATATTTTCTTTCTTGCACACTGGCCGTTGGACGTACGTGTACATGCTATGTGCTCGCCTCTACTACGACACGTGCGCGCCTCTACATCCACCAGTATGTACGTGCACGTTCGCGACCAGAATGACAACGCTACATACGCTTCGACCAGGTGGGTCCCGACTGTCAGGCACTTCTTTGCGTGCGAAGATGTAGATGGTGGGTCCCAGTAGTTAGGGGAGCGAATCATTTTTTTGCTTGGGTACACTTTCTTGCGTGCGAAGATGTAGCTGGTGGGTCCCAGCAGTCAGGGGGCGAATCATTTTTTTTACGAAATACGGTGGCCCATCTAGTGGGTCCATGCTGTCAGGTGGAGGAATAATTATTTTGCGCGTAATAAGGAGGCACTTCCTTGCGGCCGCCGTGGACCCAGCTGTCAGCCTCTCCACGTACAGTACTCCGATGGAAGTCATTCCTTGACCATGTTGACCACGCCACGCGGAGAGCACCAGGGCGGTGGACAACGGCGAGGCCTAGGATGGGGACGACGCGGGGCCAGGGAATACGTGGCAGCAGAAGCCCACGCGGAGAGGAGTATGAGGGTTCACTGGTTCGGCTGCGGTGTGAGGCTGCCGTCGCCGCAGAATAACAGTGGGTGTGGGTGAGTCGAGGGATGGCCTGGCCAGCGGTGGGAGTAGTAGGGGGAGGTGAGGCCTCCGCGGCATCATAGCCGGCCACGGAAGGCGGGAACACGTGGCACGACCGGCGCTGGTTTGGGCGGCTGGAGCAAGAAGACCAGAGGTTGAAGAAGCACTACGGCCGTTGGATGAACATTGTACGGTAACAGGAGCTAGAAAAGTTCATATTGACTAAGTTGACAAAAGCCCTCAGTCCCCATTAACTTGGTAGGCCCACAAGTCAGCCTCCCACTATGCTGGGTTCCAGCTGGCAGGGGGAGTATTCATTTTTTGTGCGTAATAAGGAGGCACTTCCTTGCGTGCGAAGATAGCTGGTGGGTCTGACCTGTCAGCGGGGGGCACATTTTTTCGCAAAATACAGAGGCCCTTCCGGTGGGTCCCAAATGTCAGGTGGAGGAATCATTATTTTCCGCATAATAAGGAGGCATTTCCTTGTGTGCGGCCGTGGACCCAACTGTCAGCCTCTCCACACAGAGTCTATTTCCGATGGTGTCGTTCGTTGACCACGTTGACTATGCCGCTCCGAGCGCATCCAAGGTGGTGGACGACGGCGGGGCCCCGGACAACAACGGGCCGGAGATGGGAAGACGCGGGAGTAGACCGCAGACGGAGAGGTGTACGAGGGTTCACTGGTTCCAGTGCGGTGTGGTTCGGCAGTCGGTAGAGAAGAACAGGAGGTGTGGAGGGGTGGAGGGATGGCCTGGCCAACAGTGGAGTAGCGCTTCATAGCGAAGCGTGCTAAGCAGAGCTGCTAGCAGCAGGAGGCAGGAGGTGGTCCCGACAGTGCTGGAGGAAGAAGACGAGAGATTGAAGATGGATGCCTGTCGTTGGATGTAAATCCAACGGCTAACATGTCAGAATCATTTGTTGACTAAATTGACAACGACTTGCATTGTCTTGGACCTATTGTCCCACATTTCAGCCTCCAAAAATGTGGCACGTATTCAACCCATTTTTTCAGAATTTACAGTCTTTTTTTGCGCGGTAGAATTTACAGTCAATTTCATATTTTTTTGAATTACAGTCCATTAGCTGGGCTGGGTGAACAAATAATGTAGCGTCCATGCGGCCCATTTATTTTATTTCATAAAAAATTACAAGCCATTTGCACTTTCTCGAAATACGCAATTTTGCTGGGCTGATTCTAATTATAATGTTGGGTTGGGCCAGCAATATTATCAAAAAATGAAAAGGGGCTGAGCATTTTGTTATAAATATATTTAAATAATAAGTGATATTATTAAATTCGTCCTTAAATCTTACCAAGCTTTTGTACACAATCACTAGGATTTTCATGCCAAAACAATCAAGGATTTTATTGTTAAGAAATTATTTTTATAAGTTAATAAGAGTGGGATATTGTTTTCTTACATATGTAAGTGTCTGTTAAATATATGATGACAATAAAAATAATATATAACATATAAAATAATTTAAATATATATAATATAGTTAGAAGGGAAACATAAGTTGGACCTGGCGTTCCTATTCTTATATAGAAAAATAGAACAGACCTCTGCATTTTCTTCAAAAAAAACATAAATTGGGCTGCTGATGTTTCAGGAAAAATAAAACCTCGGATGAGAGGTCCATAGGCCAGTCGATACATGAGGGCTCTCAAGAAAATACAAGCGGGCCTATGGACCTCCCATCCGAGGTCATGGGCTGCGCATGTTAAAAATGAAAGCCTAGACGGGGCAGCCCGAAACCCAGCTGATACTTGCTCCCCGGCTTCGTTGTGAATTTATCTCCTATAGCAACTACGTTGAAGCACCTAAAAGACTATAACTATGTTGAAAAACCCGTGGGCCCCAATGTCAGTATAGCATTAGGAGGAAGTATTTTTTCGATGAGGCACTTGCTTGCGTATGGCCATAGACCTAGTGGGTCCCGACTGTCCGCCTCTCCACGTACAGTCCTCTCCAGATTCCTCTCGTTTGTTGAGCATGTTCACAGTTGCAGACAGCGGCGTCGCGGCGAGCGCATAAAGGCGCAGGAGGGGATCCGACCACTTGAGGAAGTGCCTTATTACTAACGAAACTACTGAACTAGCCTAGTGGCCAAGTGACACTACCCAACAGTTGTTCCGCCCGGGTTCGGTTCCACCTGTGCAGGGAAAATATCTCCAAATTTTTTGCCTCTACCTTTATTGACATGTCGGTCCCCATTTTCATCTACGCACACCACGTCAAACACTTGCCAAAACTCCGTCCCTCGTTTTCTCTGTGTTTCGCACACTCGACATTTTGTGGGAATTTTGACTGTGCATCATATGAAGATGTGCTATGCATGAATGTTGATTAGCATGATGTTAACTGGCTGGTAGTTCCATTTTCGACCATGAATAAAACTTCAACCATGATGTTAACTCTGTTTGAAAAGGTTGTGTTAATATAAATGCTCTGCCTCTGAAAGTTGCAGTTTCTTATCTGAAACTGAACTTGCAGTTTCTTATCTAAAATTGAAACTTGTAGTTTCTTCTCTGATAATCACATTTTCTGCACTTTTATACTCCTATGAAACTACATTTTTTAAGTGCTAAAAATAGATCTCTAGAATTCATAAGATACTTCATATGCTCAATACTGCAAATCTGAAATTCAAAAGACATTCATATCTGAAAGTACTCTCAAAATACACAACACAAAACACAATTCATAACCTACAAATACTGACAACCCTAAGCTCCTCCTGACAATTCACAACCTGCTCGACTATTGGGCTGGGGAGGGGGGCCTGTCCCCTCCTATTCCTCGACGGCAGATAGCCGCCCCGTGAGACGATGTGAAAAGCAAGGGAGAGGATGGCAGGGAAGCATCGTCGGTCCAACTGCTTTTCTCCTCTTGCAGTTGGGTTCGGTCGACGAAGACTCCACCGGCACGCTCTGGTAGGACACCCTCACAAACGGCACCCTGTAGATGCTCGATCCTTCAATCTCTGGTGGATGCTCCATCTGGGATCGATACTCCCACCACCGCTCCCTCACGATCGGATTCGGTGAATCTGTTTGCTCCATGGCCCAGAGGAGCAGCTCTATGTACTCCTGCGCGACTCCCTCTGGGAGTATCGCCGCCTTTTTGCTCTGTTGCAGATATTTGCCCATGGATGTCGCCGTCGCCGCTAGTTGGTCCTTGTTGTCAAACCAAGACAATATCTCCAACATCCTAGCTAGCTTCACAGGGTCACCGTCTGCGATGCTCACGTATCGATTGTACTCCTCCATCGATCTACTTCTCCACAGCACCTTCACTCACCGGCGGTGGTTTTTGAATGGAAGAGGAGAGGAGCAGCGCTGGTTTTGGATTAGAACGGGAGAGGGGCGACGATGGTTTTGGACTGGAACAGGAGAGGAGGGGCGGTGGTTTTGAAATGGAAGAGGAGAGGAGCGGCGCTGGATTTAGATTGGAACAGGAGAGGAGTGGCGGTGGTTTAAGAGGAGAAGAGCGGAAGAACGGTGCTGGTCTTGGAAGTATATTTTTGTTGTTTTGCGTATTTTGGGTCAAAGTTTGACCACGTACTGTATTTGACAAGCAAAATGTGAATGCATGTCACCAAAAATTGTATCGTTTGGTTCGTATCTAAATGTACATTCAAATTATATTATTTTTGCAACGTATAACATATATTTTATGTGCGAAAATCATGGTCAATTATGACCCAGAATAAAAGGGAGACTAGTTAATGTGGGGTCGCTTTCTTAATTGAAGGTTAAATTGATTTTGATTTTGATCCATTCATAGCGCGTCGGCCCTCTCGTCCAATCCTAAATCGCTGCCGCACGCTCCTCTCCCTCTACTCCATTGCGAAACCACCTCCTCTCCTCTCCATCATCTCCATTCCAAAACCATCGTCTCGCCTCTCCCTCTTCTCATCTTCTCCATTGCAAAACCACCTCCTCTTCTCTCTATCATATCCATTCCAAAACCACCGTCTCGCCTCTCCCTCTTCTCTATTGCAAGACCACCGTCTCTCCTCCCATCTTCCAAAGCTAGCACCAGACCACTCAGAAGGACATCTATGGAGAGGATGCAGCGGCGAATCAGGCAGATCACCGGCGGCGACCAAGCAAAGTTAGCCAGGTTGAAGGAGATCCTTACTTGGTTTGACAATGAGTGGGAGATTTCGAGGACGGTGCGGGCCATGTGGCAATGTATGCGAAAGAGCGATACGGCGGCGATGTACATGTACTCCTTGGCGGCAGTCATGCCGCAGTCCTCCGAGTTCATCGAGTATCTCCTCTAGGCGATGGAGCAGACAGATTCGCCTGAGGCGCCAGTTAGGCGGAGGTGGTGGGCGTACAGGTCGAAGGTCGAGCACCCAGAGGATAACGAATCGATCGAGTATGGTGTGCCATTCGTGAGGGTGCAGGGCCAGCCGGAGCCACAGGAGTATTCGTTCTCCCACCACAAGAGGAGGCCGGATGGCGCGACGTTGCTTCCCCGCTGTTCTCCACGGTTCCCCCGATGCTCGCCTCGTTTCAACGGCGGCGGTAGGGTTTAAGCTAAGCTCCACACTAACCTAATCTTCCACCTGCTCATGCTTACAATCGGTGTGACAGCAAATGAAAATCATGCTTACAATCAGTCTCCGAGTACTACGCCAATCACCCTAAAATAGCTCTGGACCATTGGGTCAAAGTTGCAACACAATGTACAAATAAACAAAAATAGATTGGTGCTTCTTTCAGAAAAGAGTACTCCCTAGAAAATTGGCAATATAAGCTACTAGTATTTGGTTAGAGGATTTGCTGCCGAGAAAGATCCGTCCACAGAGAGCGCCGCACATACCACTAGTGGTGGTGGATGCCAATACGTGCATGCAGCATGGTTGGTGTCGGTAATTTTTACTTGGCACACCTCACACTCTGCATATATGCCGGTTCCATACGTACATTTGTGCAGTTCCACCAAAATGTAGCTGAATAACCCTGTTTGCACAGATAATGAAAAATCATGATTACATTATAGTGGCACTAGTTGATGAAACACATAAAATAAATAGAAGAAAATATTGCGATAGTATCATAGTATGCCATGCTGCGAGGGCGAGATGGGCCCTGCGACGCCTCATACGGTATGCCTCATACTGGAAATCGTCCCAAGTCTCCCAGATACACCTTCTGCCAGTGACGAACATCAATGTACAACGGTAGTACAAGGAGGCGCCTTGAGACATTCAAATCTCTATTTTTGTACAGATCAACTAAAACTAAGCACCCAAGTTTGCAGAAACGCTTAAACATTAACAATGGGACTAGTTGATGAAACATACATTAACAAAGAGAAGCACTTTCTTTATCTACATTGGAAATGAAATGATAGAGAGGACACTCGCTCTATTTTAACTGTATTATTACTTCATTTTATCAGTGACACTAGGGTCGAGCAGGTGGCAAACGAGGTGTACCGTGCATCGCAAGGATGGAGGTCGGGGGTGCTTAGACTGGGATGCTGAAGCTGGCTCTTCCAGTCACCAACATGGATGATTCAATTCATGGGACATTTTGGTGCAGTTCACCTAAAATGAAGCAATGTCCCGTGAGCTAGCAGCTTCTTCTTCATATATTTTTAAGAAAAGGGCTCCAGCCCCGGTTCCATTTCCATCAGAAAACGAAACCCACAGAGCTTATTCTTCATTAGTTGCAATAAAATTGAGCAACATCAAGGTTGGTTGTGAAGCTCCTAGAATGTTCAACTATAATTTGGATATCATTTGTGAAGTTCAACTAAGATCGAGCGTGAAATATATATCTCTGTTTGCACAAAAAAGGTGAAAAGGAGGGTGACTAACAAGTGATGAAACATGCATCAAATGAAAAGAAGCATGTTCCTTATCTGAATGGCAATCCTACAAGGACAGTAGCAATTTCTAAAGCAGTGGCATTGCTAGATATTAGTGTGGGCATTAGGATTAACTATGACAACCATTAAATATGACATTACTTTGGGCACGGGAGAGTAGGCGGACCAGCACAGTTGCATTTCTAACGAAAAGAACCAACTTATCTTAATGGGAAATTTAGCAGGACATGTAAAAAAGTGCCATTGATTCATATTACTGGAGGCATTACATTGAAAACAACATTGGTTTAACGTGTCCTTACTTTTAATAGTGCAGCTGCTACATTTTACCAGTGGCATTACATAAGAGTGGCTCGGGGCAACAAACATCAAAACAGGATATCTGGGTTGGTCCCATTTTTGTTCGGTATAGCCACCTTATACTGTGTGAGGCTAGCAAATCTAGTGATGGACTTACTCTGTTGACTTGTCCCCCAATTCCCACTTTCTTTCTTTTTTCAACCAATAGATCGGGTTTATATTGAGTTTGTACGGCATTTCCCTTTTTTCCTATTAGACCTAGAGACCAGTTGGATAGCCAGTCTCTGCTACTTTTTGCCCCCATTATTTCCTCTTTCGACCAAGTCCTAGATTAAGGTAACAAATCCTCCCCCACCCCACCCCTTTCTTCCTTGTTTGAACCAAGTAGTACTAGATTCGAGTGCATGAACTAGTTTTACCTCTTAAGCATAAAAAATTAGGTGGTTTTTGAAAAGCCGATCGATCCTATCTACGAGGCGGCCTGATACGTCCATTTTGCATCATGCTTTTATATCAATATTTATTGCATTATGGGCTGTCATTACACTTTATATCTCAATATTTATGGCTATTCTCTCTTATTTTACAAGGTTTACCATGAAGAGGGGGAATGCCGGCAGCTGGAATTCTGGCTGGAAAAGGTGCAAACGTTGGAAACCTATTCTGCACAATTCCAAAAGTCCTGAAACTCCACGAAACAACTTTTTGGATTTATTAAGAATTTTTGAACGAAAGAAATAGGCTAGGGAGCCCACACCCTGTCCAGGAGACAGCCCCCCCTATAGGGCGCGCCCCCTATCTCCTTGGCCCCCTGGTGGGCCTCCGGCGTCCATCTTTTGCTATATCATCTCTTTTACCCTGGAAAAAATCGTGGGCAAGCTTAGGGGATGAAACTCCGCTGCCACGAGGCGGAACCTTGGCGGAATCAATCTAGGGCTCTAGCGGAGCTGTCCTGCCGGGGACACTTCCCTCCGGGAGGGGGAAATCATCACCAACGTCATCACCAACGATCGTCTCATCGGGAGGGGGTCAAACTCCATCAACATCTTCACCAGCACCATCTCCTCTCAAACCCTACTTCATCTCTTGTATCCAATCTTGTATCCAAAACCACAAATTGGTACCTGTGGGATGCTAGTAGTGTTGATTACTCCTTGTAGTTGATACTTATTGGTTTACTTGGTGGAAGATCATATGTTCAGATCCTTAATGCATATTATTACACCTCCGATTATGAACATGATTATGCTTTGTGAGTAGTTACTTTAGTTCCTGAGGACGTGGGTGAAGTCTTGCTATTAGTAGTCATGTGAATTTGGTATTCGTTTGATATTTTGATGAGATGTATGTTGTCTTTACTCTAGTGGTGTTATGTGAACGTCGACTACATGACACTTCACCATTATTTGGGCCTAGAGGAAGGCATAGGGAAGTAATAAGTAGATGATGGGTTGCTAGAGTGACAGAAGCTTAAACCCTTGTTTATGCGTTGCTTCGTTAGGGGTTCATATGGGCCCATGTGTTTAATGTTGTGGTTAGGTTTACCTTAATACTCCTGAGGGAGTCCTGGATTAGGGGGTGTCCGGATGACCGGACTATAACCTTTGGCCGGACTCCTGGACTATGAAGATACAAGATTGAAGACTTCGTCCCGTGTCCGGATGGGACATTCCTTGGCGTGGAAGGCAAGCTTGGCGATACGGATATGTAGATCTCCTCCCATTGTAACCGACTCTGTGTAACCCTAGCCCTCTCCGGTGTCTATATACACCGGAGGGTTTTAGTCCGTAGGACGAACAACAATCATACCATAGGCTAGCTACTATGGTTTAGCATCTCTGACCTCGTGGTAGATCTACTCTTGTACTACCCATATCATCAATATTAATCAAGCAGGAGTAGGGTTTTACCCCCATCGAGAGGGCCCGAACCTGGGTAAAAACATCGTGTCCCTTTGTCTCCTGTTACCATCCGCCTAGATGCACAGTTTGGGACCCCCTACCCGAGATCCACCGGTTTTGACACCGACATTGGTGCTTTCATTGAGACTTCCTCTGTGTCATCATCTTTAGGCCCGATGGCTCCTCCGATCATCAACAACGACGCAGTCCAGGGTGAGACTTTCCTCGCCGGACAGATCTTCGTATTCGACGGCTTTGCACTGCGGGCCAATTCGCTTAGCCTTCTGGAGCAGATCGAAAGCTACGCCCCTGGCCATCAGGTTAGATTTGGAAATTTGAACTACAGGGCTGACATCCGTGGAGACTTGATCTTCGACGGGTTCGAGCCACAGCCGACGCGCCGCACTGTCACGATGGGCATGATCTAGCTCTGCCGCCGAATAGTGCCCAGGAGGCCGCCCCAGTGTCCACTCTGACCCTTAGTTTGGAGCCGACTGCGCCAATCGAGGACGGATGGCTGGACACCGCCTCGGGGACTGCAATCTCTACGGCGATCGAGCCGAACACCAGTCTTGTCATTTGCAAAGCTCGTGACTCCAAGGTGCCGGACTCCTCTCCGAACTCCGAACCTTCCGCGCCCCTGCCGATCAAACCCGATTCAGCGCCGATCATGGAGTTCGCCGCCGCGGACATCTTTCAGCACTCGCCCTTCGGCGACATTCTGAATTCACTAAAGTCTCTCTCCTTATTAGGAGAGCCCTGGCCGGACTATGGTCAGCGAGGATGGGATGCGGACGATGAAGAAATTCAAAGCCCACCCACCGCCCACTTCATAGCCACTGTCGATGATTTAACCGACATGCTCGATTTTGAATCCGAAGACATCGACGGTATGGATGACGATGCAGGAGACGAACAGGAATCGGCGCCTATAGGGAACTGGACAACCACCTCATCTCACGATGTATACATGGTGGACACACCTAAAAGAAACAACGACAAGGAACAAAGGGATGCAACGAGGTATTGTTCCCTCTAAAAGCAATCAAAGCGGTGGCGTAAGCGACACGCCAAACCCCACCTCGACAGAGACCCAGCCATAGAGCAGGGCGAACCGGCGGACGACGAACATGCCATCGAGCAACCGTCCGAACAGGGCAAATTGGGTAAACAAACCGAACAACCCGTCCCCGGCAAAGATAATAGTCCGGACAACCTCACGCCGGACAAGTTGCTGGAGCAGAAGAACCTCCACAAAAGGCTCGTCGCCACTGCGCGTAGCCTGAAAAAGCAGAAGCGGAAGCTCAAAACAGCGGAAGATGCACTCAGAATTAGATGGGGCAAAGTACTCAACACCGCAGACAAGTACGGCGACAGTCGTCAGACAAAGAGCTATCCGAAGCGGAAATTACTGCCAGAATTTGATGAGGAGGCCTTAGAGCCCCTGCAATCAAAAAATAAAGAAGACACCCGGTCGGATAAACAACCCCATGGCCAACATAGAGCGGCAAGGGGCACCGCACTCAAGCCGGCACGCGATCCGCGCAAGGATTCGCATCAAAAAGACGGCCCAGCCAGATCTATCTATGGGCCAAGAAAGCAAGCTCTAGTAAGCAATGCAACGCAACAAGTATCCAAACATCACGGCACACCCAAATATAGGGGTGCCGCACACCCCCTCTGTTTCACCAATGAGGTGCTGGACCATGAATTTCCAGCGGGATTCAAACCCGTAAGCATAGAGGCATACGACGGAACAACAGACCCTAGAGTCTGGATTGAGGACTATATCCTCCACATACACATGGCTAGAGGAAATGACCTCCACGCCATAAAATACTTACCCCTCAAGCTCAAAGGGCCAGCCCGGCAGTGGCTTAAAAGCCTTCCCGAAAACACCATCGGAAGTTGGGAAGAGCTCGAGGATGCTTTTCGGGCAAATTTTCAAGGGACCTATGTCCGACCTCCGGATGCAGATGATCTAAGTCATATAACTCAACAACCCGGAGAGTCAGCCCGGAAACTCTGGACCAGATTTCTTACTAAAAAGAACCAGATAGTCGACTGTCCAGACGCCAAAGCCTTAGCAGCTTTCAAACACAGCGTTCGAGACGAATGGCTCACCAGACACCTCGGCCATGAAAAGCCAAGAACAATGGCTGCATTAACAAGCCTCATGACCCGCTTTTGCGCAGGAGAGGATAGCTGGTTGGCAAGAAGCAGCTCCAGCAACCCAACTACATCCGAAGTCAGGGATGGAAACGGGAAACCACGACATAGCAAGGACCAGCGCCAAACCAAGGGAAACAACCTGAAGAGCGCGGCAGTCAACGCTGGATTCAAAAGCTCTTGGCAGAATCAGAAAAAGTTGCCCCTCAAGGATAGCAGGGACGAGCTATCTAACCTAAACAACATCTTGGACAAAACATGCCAAATCCATAGTACTTCCTGGAAGCCTGCAAACCATACCCACAGAGATTGTTGGGTCTTCAAGCAATCCGGCAAACTTAACACCGAACACAAGGGGCTCGACATACCAAGCGAGGACGATGACGAACCCCACAAGCAGAGCACCGGAGAACAAAAGAAGTTCCCACAAGAAGTTAAAACAGTAAATGCACTTCAGTGACAAAAGGGAAGAACAGAGTGGCGCCTATAGAGTTATGCGCTACACGGCCTGTCCCAGAAGAGTCCTGCCACTGGTTGTTACAACCAATCACCTTCGACCATCAGGATTACTCTAGAAGTATCAAGAACGCAGGCTGGACTGCCTTGGTATTAGATCCGATAATTGACGGACTCCACTTTACTCAAGTCCTAATGGACGGCGGCAGTGATCTAGACCTGCTATACCAGGACACAGTCCGCAAAATGGGGATAAACCCAACAAAAATTCGCCATGGCAACACTTCCTTTCAAGGGGTAACGCTAGGCCCAGATACCCATTGTACGGGTTCTCTCCTGCTGGAAGTTATGTTCAGCTTCCCCGACAACTTCCGTCGTGAAAAGCTAACCTTTCACATCGCCCCATTTACATGTGGCTATCAAGGACTACTGGGACGCGAAGCTTTCGCCCACTTTAACGCAATACCGCATTATGCATCCCTTACGCTTAAAATGCCCGGTCCGCGAGGCATCATCTCATTAAAGGGAAATATCGAGTGTTCCTCGAGCGCGGAATACTATGCGGCTGCCTTGACAGCCACACACTAAACCGGCTTCACTAACCAAAGCACCTAAACAGGTCGTTCAGACCCCGGACATGGTTAGACAAGTCCGGTGTAAACATACAGGGGCTTAATAGCCACATACCCCTGTACAAGGGGCTCCGCGCGTATACAACAAGAGACAACAAAGCTCAATTCTACCCATTTCCCGAACTATACTTTGTTTATTTAATGTAACATAGCTTTTCGCACGATTGTTTTCAACTAAGTTCCTCTCTTTTATAGATGAGCACCATGCTACACCCGTCTAGGATACGGCACAACGGAGACATAGGCGCAGACGTGCAGTAGGGACCCGTTCCAAGGATTCTTTTCAGATTAAGACCCTGCATAAACCTTTTTTTACTGTCTCTTGTTGATAACATCCCCCAGTTTCTTTCTATAACCGAGGAGGAGGCTGGCATCTTGGCATGTGGCCACGTCAGAATTTTGTGCGTACCTGGACACCAGGGGCTTCTTACCAATGGCGTTGTTCAGCCTGTCTTCATAAAGACCGAATACCTTAGGGAGTGTTCGGCGTCTCGAGTTTGGCCTTATATGCATCAGCTCCGAATCATGTCTTTGGTCAACTGTTGGGTTTGCCCGGCTCCTGTGTTTTGCTGCCTTACGTTCCGCTCTATTGGCTAAGGCGGCACCAGGAGAACTACTGCGATTGTTCCCAGGTACGGCCAGGCGAGCACCTCAGTTGAGAAAGCCGAAAACTGAGTGTCATGATGTAGCGTGAGACTGGTCAACCACTCGATGACCCGCCGGAATCTTTAGGATTCCTCCGCATTAACGAAGGGACGTTTCCCGGTCAGGCACATAGGCGCCCCGAATTCGGGTGAGTGCGGTGCCCCTAGGGGCTATATAGTAGCCCCACTGTCAAACTCCTATGGCTAAGTGAAAGTGATAAAGCATTATAGTCTGGTTGCCTAGTTCTCTGTGCTCTCACCTCCTTTATAGGACCAAGACGTTGGATCAAGTGTGAAAATGCGCCTTCTGCGAACACCCCCGCATTATATGCGTGGGGGCTGAAGCCGAAGACTGCCATCTTTCAGGTTATATACACATATACATTAACGGCCGCACAGGAGGTATTCTAATTCTTGAAAGCACAAGTATAAAAAAGCTTTTATATTCCATCGAAACATTGTTTTACAATGATACATGTTATTCAAACATAGCATCCTTCGAGCACTGCGTCTCTATTAAACGAGCGGCATGCAGAACTTCCTCAAAATAGTGCTCGGCAGGTACTCGGCTTCCGTCCGAATCTTGGGATGCAACAACACTAGCCTTCAGATCCGCCCAGGATGTCTTGACACGGGCAAGAGCCATCTCTGCACCCTCTATGCACGCCGACATCTTTATGGCATTAATATGTGGCACCGCACCGAGGAACTGCTGCACCAAGCTAAAATAACTCTTTGGCTTGGGCCTTTTTGGCCACAGATGACTCACGACATGATTCATGGCGAGTCCGGATAACCTATTCAGCTCCGCCCACGCGGCCAAACGATCGGTTAATGGAAGTGGGTGCTCTGGATTGTGGAACTGCGACCAAAAAAGCTTCTCCACTTCGTGGTCACTTTGATCGCGGAAGTGTTCGGCCGCGTCCGCGGCACTCGCCGCCAAGTCCAGGTAAGTGTTCGCCGCACTCCACTTCCGATCCAACAGAGCATATTTAGGATCCCCGAACTTCATCCGCAGCATATAGGGCTTTCCAGCCGTGATATCTCCGGCCTGACGTAGCTCCTCCTTCATAGCTCTCATCATAGAGCGAGTATCCTTGGCCTCGGTAGTGACCTTCTCTAGGTCCTTCTGTGCCACCCAATCTTCTTTTTCAAGAAGCTTGCAGCAGTCGGCAGCATTCTTCAACTTTTCAGCCATCTCGGCCATTTCCTTCTTGCTTTGGCAGTGAGCAGCCTGTTCGGCTTTCAGCTCTTGAGCCGCATCGCTTTTCCTGGCCTGCTCCTTGGCTCGGGCAAGTTCCGCCCATAGGTTCTCCATGGCAGCGGCACCATCTGCATCAAGCACATATGTTGTAAGGTAGGGGCATCAAGCTCCTCTTACCAGGTGTCTTCAGAGAAATTATATACCTTGTGCCTCGTCAAGCCGCTTGTTAACAAGCGCGATGTCGGCATCTGCCACATCAAGTTGCCGCTTTAGCTCGGCAAATTCATCAGTCCGGCCAGCCATTGGACACTTTGCCACCAACATAGGAACGGCGTAATATTATACCTGGGATTATGATCCTCGGCGCGCCGTCCTTTTTGACAACGCACCGAGTCTCAGGGGCTACTATCTATACAGGGCGCATCTTATATATGTGGATCTGTCAAAAGGTACATCGTTTCACGTACCTCAAAACCTATCAGTAAACTCCTGACGGCCTCGTACAACCCGCTCTCCACGGATGAAATCCTTCTAATCACCGTATCCATCAACGCACGGTGTTCTTCTGAGATAGACACTCACCCGAGCATATCCTTCATCTCCTCCGACCGTGCACCGGACGGTGCCGGACTCGTCCGATGGCCTTCTTCGAAGGCTGGACACGGAGGGCCTTGGGGGGCCATACGACTGCCTTCCGGCCCTGCCAGATTTGGAGAAACCCTTCATGACGACACCTCAGGGTCGCTCGCCTTGCAAGGCGGTACGGCAGGGGGAGGCGTTCCGCTCTCCATCATTTCCGGATGAAGATCCCCTGAAGATGAGATGTGCTGAGAAGGGCGGAGATCCGAACTACAAGGTAAAATTTCGGTTATCTTCCTCAGAAGCAGAACGGGGATATCTCTCATTTTAAACCCCCCCCCCCTCTTAATTACGGCTCGGTGGAGAGCTGATCCCCTTGGGGACGCGATGCGACCAAGGCACCTCCCGGCGTTGGACCCTCTGACGAATATTTCTTCCCCCGCTTTGGGGCCATGGCCTCCGGGTCTTCAGAGGCGGTCCTCTTCTTCCCCTGGTTAGAGGAATTCTTGATTCCTCCTTTCTTGACAGCCTCCTTCGGGGAGGCGGTAGCTTCCTTGCTCCCCTCTTTGCCTTCTTCCAAAGGCACAACCTCTAGCATCCTGGTTAACACGGGATCCGGTGTAGTCTCAGGGTGGGGGGCCGGACACCTGATTAGCTTTGCTTTCGCTATCCACTCCTGTTTAAGGGACATCTCTTTTAAGGGAAATTTTATGATAAATATACGGATAGCGTGTCCAGGTACAGGGCTACTTACTTGAGTATCCGGGCGATTGCAGCTCAGACCTGCATCCTCGGACGAGTCCGGACACATTGCTCGTTATCCGAAGAACAATTTGTACATCTCCATGGGCGTCGCACCCACAAAATGTTGGAGGGCTTGTGGTCCTTCCGGATTAAATTCCCACAAGCGGAGGGTGCGGCGTTTGCAGGGTAGGATGCGGCGAATCAACATAACCTGCATCACTACGGCCAGATTTATATCTCTTTCTAGGAGATCTCGAACGCGGCCCTGCAACAAGGGCACGTCCTTGGACGGCCCCCAGTTAAGCCCTTTATTGACCCATGATGCTAGCTATGGTGGAGGACCCGAGCGAAAGGCAGGTGGCGCCACCCATTTGGTGCCCCTGGGAGTTGTGATATAAAACCACTCTTGTTGCCACGAGCCGAACTCCTCTTGAAAAGAGCCCTCGGGCCATGGAGCATCGACAATCTTGCTTATAACAGCACCTCCGCACTCCGCGTGCTGCCCCTCGATCATCTTCGGCTGTACTTTTAAGGTTTTGAGCCACAATCCAAAGTGAGGAGTAATATGGAGGAAGGCCTCGCACACGACAATGAACGATGAGATATGGAGGATGGACTCCGGAGCTAAGTCGTGAAATTCCAGCCCGTAGTAAAACATGAGCCCCCTCATGAAGGGGTCAATCGGGAAGCCTAGCCCCCGAAGGAAGTGAGACGCGAACACCACGCTCTCATCGAGCTTGGGAGTGGGAATGACCTGCCCTTGAGTAGGCAGCCTATGCAAGATTTCGCCGGTTAGATACCTGGCTTCTCTTAACTTTAACACGTCTTCTTCCGCAATGGATGAAGGCATCCACTGGCCTTGAAGGTCGGAGCCGGACATCGTCGGAAGTCCGAAGCGCCTGAACCTGAAGCTTTGGGTGTTGGAACTCAAGGTAAGAGGTAGATTTGATTCAGATTAAAAGAAAGGAGTCGAGCCTTGGTCTCTTTACAAAGAGGTTGAATACCCAGAGCCCTCCCTGTGACCGTTCGGGACTCGCCTTCGATTGAGGAGACATACCAACAGGCACGATTTGGTTACCCACGCCCGTATTGATGAGAATCCCGGAATAAGGGGACACGATCTCGGAAACCTCGCTAAACGCGCTGAGGTGGGACAGTAAAACGATTCGAATAAAGGCTTGGCCGTGGTGTGATGTCACGCTGCGGAATATGTTAGCAGATTAGATTTGTACAAATATTATTCTCTCTACGGTTGTATGTGGAACTTATTTTGCCGAGCCGGACACTATCCTTGTGTTCAAAATCTTCTATGAAGTATTCGAAGGAGGAACCCGCCTTGCAATGCCGAAGACAATCTGCATGCCGGACTCGTCATCATTGAAGCCTGGTTCAGGGGCTACTGAGGGAGTCCTGGATTAGGGGGTGTCCGGATGACTGGACTATAACCTTTGGCCGGACTCCTGGACTATGAAGATACAAGATTGAAGACTTCGTCCCGTGTCCGGATGGGACATTCCTTGGCATGGAAGGCAAGCTTGGCGATACGGATATGTAGATCTCCTCCCATTGTAACCGACTCTGTGTAACCCTAGCCCTCTCCGGTGTCTATATAAACCAGAGGGTTTTAGTATGTAGGACGAACAACATACCATAGGCTAGCTTCTAGGGTTTAGCCTCTCTGATCTTGTGGTAGATCTACTCTTGTACTACCCATATCATCAATATTAATCAAGTAGGAGTAGGGTTTTACCTCCATCGAGTGGTCCCGAACCTGGGTAATAACATAGTGTCCCTTGTCTCTTGTTACCATCCGCCTAGACGCATAGTTCGGGACCCCCTACCCGCGATCCGCCAGTTTTGACACCGACAACTCCTTTTTGTAGTTGCGGATGCTTGCAATAGGGGTTAATCATAGGTGGGATGCTTGTCCAAGTTAGGGCAGTACCCAAGTGCCGGTCCACCCACATATCAAATTATCAAAGTACTGAAGGCGAATCATATGAGTGTGATGAAAACTAGCTTGACGATAATTCCCAATGTGTCCTCGGGAGCTCCTTTATTATTATTAGAATTTGTCCAGGCTTATCCTTTGCTACATAAAGGATTGGGCCACCTTGCTGCACCTTATTTACTTTGTTTACTTGTTACTCGTTACTATATCCTATCACAAAACTATCTATCACCTGCTATTTTAGTGCTTGCAGAGAAAACCTTACTGAAAACCGCTTATCATTTCCTTATGATCCTCGTTGGGTTCGACACTTTTACTTATCGAAAGGACTACGATAGATCCCCTACACTTGTGGGTCATCAAGACTCTTTTCTGGCACCGTTGCCGGGGAGTGTAGCGCTTTTGGTGAGTGGAACTTGGTAACACTACAAAAAAAGACACATCCGTGACATTTTGGGCCGAACGAAAATTTTTTCTGTCATACATATGACACTTCTATGAAGATAATTTTGACAAAACCCGGTATCATCATAGATGTGGTGTGCTCCTACTTCTATGACAAAAAATCATGACAGAAAATGGGCTTTTCGTCCTGGGCGGGCTAGAGACGCAGCTGCATGACATTCTTTGGGCCATCCATGACGGAAAAAACCGTGGTAGAAACGAGGGGGAGGAAAATTTCGGGGAGTTGCCGGTTACGGTGGGAGATCGGGGGCGGAGCGATGCGCGTTTCTCTTGTACGTACGCGCGTGTGTGCGAGGCGTTGGCTCTAACTAAAGCCGAGCGAGGCATTGGGCTCTAACTGAACCCAAGCGATTGCACTGCAGGCTACGTGTTACTGAACCCGAGCGATCGATCGATGGCTGTTAACTGAACCTGATGGAGCGATTCCTTCGCTACTGCTGCTAACTAAAGCCGATTGATTGGACGAATAGGGAGCGTTGCGG